>NC_064816.1:45150350-45338244 GCF_023721935.1 Panthera uncia
CCCCCCCCCCCCCCATCAACCCTCAGTTTGTTCTCTGTATTTAAGAGTCTCTTGTGGGTTGCCTGCCTCCCTCCCTCTCTGTTTGTAACTGTTTTTCCCCCTGTCCCTTCCCCCACGGACTTGTTAAGTTTCTCAAGATTCACCTATGACTGAAAACATAGGATAGGATATCTGTCCTTCTCTGACTGACTTATTTCACTCAGACATTTAGTTTTTCTAAGATGTAGCAAACCAAAATTGGAGTCTCTAATGAAATATTGTGAGTTAATTTCTTTCTTCAAAGTCAAAACCACAAAGCTTATATTCTATTGTGCTATATTTTTAAAGGTTACACTGTTTCTTAAATTAGACATTGGATCTTGTATTTGGATCCGATTTCATAGTTTGTCTAGTTTTATTCGCTAGAATAACGTTCTTCATATCCCAAAAGGAATTTTTTTTGTATTAAATCTAAACTTTAGGGTTAATTTAATTTAATTTAATTTAATTATATGCTTTAGGGTTCATTTTAAAATCATCTCTAAGAATGCTGTATTTTTAAAAAAATGTAATTCTGGCAAAATAGTTTTAGGTTTCAGGTATCAGAGTAGTGACATTTCTGCTTGAAAATTGAAGCCTTTCCTTCTAAACTAGGTTGGAAAAGTAATCATTTGTTATTAAAAAACAAACAAACTTGGATTATGATTGGCAAAATAATCCTAAAAGTGTCTTTTTAACCAGTTTACTTGATAACAATTACTTTAGATCTACCAAAGTAGTATTACTGAAGAATATATTTGAGCCTACGTTTGTTGGCATCTGAGTGTGGTATGAATGAGTTTATTTGGAATATGTTTAAGTGGCTGCAGGAGTTAGAATGGCATAGAAGTTAATAATTGAGAGCCTGACTGTTGAGGTTCGAATCCTTATTCTTTGACTTGTGTTATTTTTGGCAAGTTATTTAACTCCTCAGTGTCTGTTTCCTTAAATGTAAAATGGGAATAATAGTAGTTCTCCCTCATAGAGTCGTTATAAGTTAATATTTGTAAAACATTTTGAACAGTGTTCAAAACAAAGCATATACTATGAAAGTGCTTCATAAATGTTAGCCACTAGGTTATTGTGTTGTGCTCTCCTTGAGGTCAGGGATTTCTGTTGCTTTTGTTCACTGATATATTCCAATTCCCTGAAACAGTGCCTGGCACTTATTAGATGCTCAAATATATTTTCAAATAGACTTACAATAAAAAATTAAGAAAAATGTCTTTATGAACCCATATTCCCATTTTCATAGTTAAGTTTGCAAACTGTAGCATAGTGTTAAGAATGAGAGTTAAGAATGCAGCTTTATGGTACAAGGTGGAGAAGTAGGCTGATCCCAACAGGAAGAAAAGAGTGGCCCTTGGCAGTACTACCTGCCCTCTAGAATTGAGGTGCTGTGTACAAGTGTATGCTTGGATTGTCATTGTACATTTGGTTAAGACCATACTATTGGCATCCATTTACATGTGTTTGCTTTGATTTTTGAACGAAGATTTATGATTAGAGTGGGTTTAATCACTGTTGACAGCCATAAATTTTCAAGCCCCACCAGGCAGTAGACTGTGTGGTAGGCCATCCTCTCCTAGATGAGAAGTGGGCCCTTGAGGGTGCATGCAGCCTGTATCAGAAAGAGCTTTTGGCAGAGTTTCCTCTCTGAAGGTGCCTTAAGGTCCCGTTTAGACACTGATCACTAGACCCAGTTTTTCCTGACAGCTCATTTTGTCTAGAGAATGTTTGAATGCAATATATTGACTTCATTATTTTTAAATAGTTCTTGTCAGAGGAAAAACCAGGAAATGGAAGAAACCCACTTTTTTCCTCCTCCAAAATCTAGCTGTTTCACTCCCAGGTTTTAGTTTTTTTATTTAATTGTATTATTTTCTTCAGTGGCTGAATTAAAAAACTTAAAACATTTCTTTCTTAAAAAGAATACACATAATCCATATTGTTTAAAAAAAAGAGGGTAGATATGGTGCACCTGGATGGCTTAGTTGGTTGAGCACCTGACTTAGCTCAGATCATGATCTCGTGGTTTGTGGGTTTGAGCCCTGTGTTGGGCTTTGGAACCTGCTTAGGATTCTCTCTTCTCTCTCTGCCCCTCCCCTGCTCGTGCACATGTGCACTCTTTCTCTCAAATAAATGTTTAAAAAACTATAAAAAGAGAGTATAGATACACAAATAAAAAATTTATCTTTAATACCATTAGGATCTAATCATTATTAAACTGTATATCCTTCCAATTTTCTCCCTATCCCTTTATATATATATATATATATACATATATATATATATATATACACACACACACACACACACATATATATATACACAAATAATATACTTTTTGTTATCATGATATAATTAACATATAACATATTACATTCAGGTGTATAATGTAATGATTGCATATTTGTATATATTGCAAAATGGTCATCATAGTAAGTCTAGTTAACATCCATCACCATGCATAGTTAAAATTTTTTTTTTTGTCTTGTGATGAGAATTTCTAAGACTTTTTAGCAACTTTCAGATATGCAGTGTAGTATTATTAACTACAGTTACTGTCCTGTACATTACATCTTATTTATTTTATAACTGGAAGATTGTACCTTTTGGCCCCTTCACCTGTCACCTGTTTCCTCTCATTATCCCCCTACTCCCTGCCTCTGGCAACCACCATTTGTTCTCTGTGAGTACCCCCCCCCTTTTTTTTTTTTTAAAGATTCCACATAGAAGTGTCTTTCTCTTTCTGACTTCTTTCATTTAGCACAGTGCCCAGTATATGCTTTCTTGATAGCAGTGACAGGATCATATTGTACATACTTAGTCATCTCATGTAGTCTATTTGATTTATCTACTTTGATGGCTAATAGGCAACTCAAGTTTAATCAGCAAGATGGAACTTTTGATCCCCTTCTGCCTCAATCCAGGGCACCAGCATCTATCCATTTCTAAAAAATATTGAATGAAATGGATGCTAGAGGCTTTAATTTATCTATATATTTATAGTTTGGTTGCAGGCATTATTTTCCACTGTTCAGTGATGAAATATTTGTGCCTAAGACTTTGTTTTTGCAATTTTCTTTGGAGTGCCTGAAGATGGGCCAGTTTGACCAGTTTTAACCTTTCCATGCTCCTCTCACCCTGTCTGTAGCATGTAATTTCCCAAGTTAGGATTGATCATATCACCTCCATCATAATTTTCACCACACTTACCACCTTAAGAAGTTATCTTGGGGGTGCCTGGGTGGCTCAGTCGGTTGGGCGTCCGACTTCGGCTTAGGTCATGATCTCGCGGTCTGTGAGTTCGAGCCCTGCGTCGGGCTCTGTGCTGACAGCTCAGAGCCTGGAGCCTGTTTCAGATTCTGTGTCTCCCTCTCTCTCTGACCTTCCCCCATTCATGCTCTGTCTCTCTCTGTCTCAAAAATGAATAAACGTTAAAAAAAAAAAATTAAAAAAGAAATTATCTTGTTTATTGTCTTTGTCTCTTTTATGAATGTATGTTCTTTTATGGATGTAAATTACATAGGGATAGAGCTTTGTCCTTTTTTCAGTACTGTATTAAGTACAAAGCACTATGCCCTGCATATAATAGGTTTTCTAAATATTGAGTGAATGTATATAAAACAAACTATTTTATGTATTCTTAAATTGTGTGCAAGGCATTATGATAGATGATTCATAAGTGTATCAGATAAGGTTGTTTTGCTGGAGTATGTGCCTCATAGTAGCCATGTATAGAACAGAAATGTTAAGTGCCTTAAGACTGGCACAAAATGCTTTGGGAATCTCTTTACCCTGACCTCACTAAGACTTCGGGGGTGTTTTAGAAAGTCAGTTTAGTGGGGACCATGGTGGGAATGGCCACTGAGGGGAGCTTTGAGAGTAGAGTGGTTTTCATTTATCAATGAGTATTTGAAGAAGCAGTGTTGTAGGTAGCATAGATATAACGAGGAACAAAACAGACATTCCTTTACTTGTGCAGCTTCCAGTATTATGGAGGGAAGAAAAGATGTTCAAGAAGGAACTGTGGAAGTAGCAAAGACACGACTGAAGGCAAGACATTTTGTTGAATTAAGTGTGACTTGCATGAAGGAGAAAACAAGAGACTGGAAAAGTAGATCTGTATGCCTGGGGAGCCATTGAAGATTTTTGTTTGGGGGAATGAAGTAAGACTATTTTCCAACGGATTAATTTAGTAGACCAGTGAAAAGGAAGTTGGTCACAAGATCATTACAAAGGTCTGATTGAGAGGTAATGGGGTGGTGGGGGGGGGGAGTTAAGGAGAAAGGAAAAGATGAGCTTTATTAGGGAAGTAGAATAGGTACAGTTTAGTGGTCGAATCAGATATGCAGGGCAAAGGGGGATTTGTAAGGAGTTGAGTGAATGTTGGGGAATATGGCTGTGGGATCAAGTAGTGGAAATGGGGTAGAGAATGAGAATGAGTTTAGAAGAGATAGGGATGAATTGAGTATAAAATGTATTATATGATTAATGATATAAAGGGGATTTGAATTTGGGAAGGGCATTTCATGCTATTATTTTTAGATATAGTGGGACTAAAACTGAGAATTAAAATGTCATCATTTCATATCTTTATCTTAGTAGTAAGGGACTTAAGAAGTAGTTGAGAATTCAATCCTGGTTTCTCTTCTAAAGAACGTTGTAGAATATTTTCTTCCTTCTGATTTGTGTCAATTATCCTATTCTGCTGATAACTTCTTTTGCAAATGTTTTATAAGCAAGGAGTAAACAAATGTTCTCCACTCTTCCAGAATTTCAGTTGAGCTATCTTGATTTGTTTATGGGGCTATGTACATTAGTCTGTGCCCAGTTTGCAGGCTGCCCAGAAGACGTCCTAATCCATAGGCCCTTGAGGCAGCTGAATGAAGGTTGTATATTCAGAGTGGCTGAGGCTCTTGTAGGCTTGGAAGTCTTCCTGATTTAATTTAAAGAGGAATGTTCTATCCCTGGAAAGTGTCTGATTTAATTTTGTATGCTGTCTTTCCACTGAAGAGAAAAGCTGGTATGTATAATATCTTGTGCTTTAAACATAAAGGATATCTGATGTCTTGGGATTTCAGTTGTGATATTTTTTAGGTGCTGGGTCAACATGTAGTAGTCTTAGACTCAGGATATCATTTTTCTTTCTTCTTGGGTCACATTACTGATTATTTTACTGTGTGACTGAAAAGACGCACTGTGATCCTCAGTCCTCCTATCCCAGTTAGGCTGTCTGATATCTGCTAAGAGATTTATTTAGTACAGTCTTTTGTGGACTTAACAGTGCTCAAAGACACCTGTTCATCTTAGAACATGTGGACATTATCATATAACAAAAAGGAACTGGCTGTACCATCTCTGCCATGTCATTCTTAAGGGTAGTTAATGCAAAGAATATTCCTAGACATCCTACTGTTTCTTAACTCTCCTTTTCTACAATGCAGAAGGGGTATTCAGTGAAAACCTTTTTATTTATTTATTTAGTGAAACAGTTGATTGTTTTATGAAGTGCATTCACATACGAAGCATTGTATGATTCTTTTGGTCTCCTTGTTAAATAGATACTCACTGGCTTATAAAAGGTAAAAAGAGCTCAAGTGACACAGTTTTGAGATAGATCTGGAATGCAACTCTAACTCAGCCTGGATGTTCTGTTCCATAAAAAAGGTGAGCTATGATGAATCCTGTTTACAGACAAATCCTTTAGGACCTTGGTTTGCCACTTGATATAGTACAACTTTTCCAAGTCCTGTGACTCAGACTACTTGAGAAATTTGATATCACCTCTTGTGGTGTTCCTTAGGCATTTTTAGCTTTCTTTGGCAATTCATTGCCAAATACTTTAAGTCTATTTTACTGGTTGTTGTAATACTTTTCTGTATTATACTTCCTAGGAACACTCGTAAATTTTAGTGGTTTGAGTGAGTGTGTGTGTGTGTATGTGTGTGTGCGCGTACGCACACATGGCAGACTTTGGACTGGGCCTTAAATTTGCCAGTGAAAATTAGCAAGATGGTTGTGAGCAGAAAGAGGAAGCAGGCTTTGAAATACATGTTAGACCGTGTTAATGATGGAGAATGAGACACTCAAGATACCAAGCCATTTTCCTTTGTCTGCAATACATTATCTCCTGGTCCTCCTTTTCCCTTAGACAGCACTGTCTTACACATGGTTTAGGTCCCATATCTGTGGAGCCTTGCCTTAACTCTTTTCCCAGGCAAAGTTAATTGCCCTTGCTCTCTTTTCATAGCGCTTTGTTAAAAATTGTGTTTATTTGTGCCAATTTTATATCTTTTTATCTGTTTCTACTTACAGACTGCAGACTTCCTTATTTATATCCCCTAAACATATCTCTGTGCTTGACTCAGGAGGTGCTCCATAATTATTGACTTACTAGAGTCAAGCACTGTAGGGTATTGTTTAAGTATGTTGAGTCAGACAAGCCTACATTTGAATTCTATATCTGTTAGAGCTCTCTGCCCCCCTCAAAGTTTCAGTTTCTTCATTGGTGATTTGGGAATGAGAGTAGATGTCCCATGGGCTCATGGTGTGAGGTAAGATAAATCAGCATAGTACCTGGCATAAATGCTCCATAGTTGATAATTATCACTGTGGTTGATGTGATATTTGGGGGGGAAGGGCAGGAGCATATGCTCCAGTTAGATGGCAGATGAAATGGATCCTCCCTCACCCTCAAGTAAGCACTGAATAGGGATTCAGTTTTGGAGGAGGATGAAAGGATTTTGAGTTCCAGGATGGAGGTCTGCTGGCCACCAGGGACCAATTTCTGATTCTTGATGAAGGTTCTGTCATTGTGAGAAATTAAAATCAAACTGTCCTTTGCCATAATCCATTACAAATGTGCTAGGGTGCTTGGGGCAACTTAACTGAAAAATTTACTGGTCTATTTGTTTTGTCTTCCTGTTGGTAAACTTGGTAGTAGTGACTAGTTTCGGCTTGGTGGAATACTAAATTTGTATTTTACTACGTATGCTTAGTGTAGTATCTATTTATAATCTCTCAATTGACCATTGAGGGTTTTTTTGTTGTTCCTGTGTTTGAGCAGCCTAACGTGGACTACAAGCTTCTGTACAAATAAAAATCTTTGCTTATTTATCAACAGATAACTGTCAAATGTGTGAAGCATTTTACTCAAGTAGAAAGTAGAATAAAGGTTTTGAAACTCAGACTTGGGTTCAGATCCCAGTTTTCCTGCTGTGTGTGTGACTTTGTGACCTTGCTCTCAAGCTTCCTTTTCTGTAAAATGAGGCCAGTAAAGTGAATGGTGTCATGTTGCTGTTAACATTATTACTATTGTTATTAATAGTGTAAGTCAGTGGAATGTGTCCTAGCTAATAACAGTGATGTATTCTTGATGCAGGAGTCACATATAACTGGAAAACATTCTTGACACTCCAACCCCTTGTGCATTTTTATTTCCCTGCCAGGCTCCCTACCTGGATGGTAGTAAGTGGGGTTGTAGACAGCTACTGAATAAATAATGATGTTAGCATTTAGAAGACACAGCAATTTGGAACTTGAGCACTGTACAATGACTCAGTATTTCATGACTGCCCATCATTTAAGAGCTGAGTTTCAGTATGAAGCGATGCTGATAACACTGAGTAGGCTGATGGAGTAGCTTTGGCATGTTTAGTGTTTCTTCAGGGACACCCAGAGAGAGCCAGAGGGTGAAAAATAGCCATTGAAAGGGAAATAAATGTATTCAGGCCATGGCATTTTCTGCAGCCATACCACTGTACTGCCAAACTAATAAATGTAGAAGCAGAGATGTCTCTACTGATACATGAATAAACAGCTGCAAGACCTGATGTATTCTAGTTTAAAAATGTTTTTAGAGATTTAGTACCTTTAATATTTTAAAAAATAAGCAGTGTTTCTAAGTGCTTTACTTTGTTTTGGGGGTAAAAACAAAGCAATCCACGTGATGTTATTAGTGGAAGAGATAAGGATGCAAATCCACAAAGCAGGAAAATGTTACAAGTTGGAGATAAACGACTAAGAAATTAAAATCCAGGTTTTAATGTATCCTAATGATAGGTGCCAAAGTTTGCTTCCTCCAGAGTCTGACATCAGAATTGTATTTATAAACATTTTCTGCTTCCACTACTGCTGTCAAGGATGCCTGGGCTACTCTTTAAAAGATAAGAAAGAGAGTATTGCTTACCTGTTTTATGATATACCTGTGGAGCAGGGTTTTAATAGCTTTATTTATCGTCCAGTTAGAAAAGAGATCTGATAAGAGGTCATGCATATGCTGTCATCTGGCGTGATATGCTGTAATCCTTGGTTACATTTAGAGGCTTTTTCATTCTAACATTTAAAGGTTCTGAGTAGTAGTAGGAGTCATGGGTTAAATTCTAAACTAGGGGACAATTTCTAGATAACTTCTCAGTAATGTTTCTGACATTTGTTTAATTGCAGATCTAAATAGCCACTAATGGATGTTACAGTTTCAGTGAGCAGTGATGTTTATTGTCTCGGAAGTAGAATGAGGTAGACTCAGAAAATGATATAAAATGTTCATCCCCAGTTAGATTTCTTGATAGCCCAGAAAAACCCCTGTATAACTTCTTTTAAAGAAATGGAGCTGAATGGGAAGCAGAAGTGGTTATGGATGATGTTGGACCTGGGAATTCTGAATGAGTCAGTTCAATTCCTACAGGATGTCTTGTCTCAAAGAAATTAGGGTGATAGGTGATGTAAAGCTTGCAGGGCTCCCTGTGGCCTTCCTAGTTCTGTTCTTTAACAGGTGGCAGTGGTCATGGCCTCTTCCCATACAAGATGAGATTAGGTGGTTTTCTTCACTTTGGGGACTGTGCACAGCAGTTTTAACCATCATGCTCTGGTTGGTTCATCAGGAACTAAACCTCATGGCTAAATTCCAACACAGACTAATCTTGTAATCTTGTCCTTAATTCTCTATATAGTGAGTGTTGGAGAAGGTTTCCAGACTGCTTCAAACTAATCCAAGGGTACAATAAGAAAAGACAACATGAGGGATGCAGCTGTAGGTGTTTGTTGTATTCTGAAATTTTTAGGTTAGAATGGACGGTTCCTGGGTTACCAGAAAACATGGGTGGGTTTACCAGTAACCTCCTGATGGAGGTGGGGGTTGGTACACTCCCACTCCCCTACCTTTCCACACACCAGCGTTTGGCTGAACAAAATTGACAACCTAGATCATTCAACAGATGATAGATCTCCCTTCCTCAAGGGCTCTTGTCCCCAAATCACAAGCAAATCTAGTAATTCATAGAACTTTGCTGTAGATTGCTGTGAATTTTCTAGCTGTTTTATATCATTCTAGTTGTTTAGGACATGTAGCCACCTTTTTGAATATTGTAAATTACCTTTTGGCATCAGGGTAATGCTAGACTCCTAAGATAAGCTGGGAAATGTTCCTGCCTCTTCTATTTTTCGGTAAGAGATTATGTAGAATTGGCGGTGTTTTTTATTTAAATGTTTTTTATTTAAATGTTTGGTGGAATTCACCAGTGAAACCATCCAGGCCTGAAGATTTTTTTAAAAAAGACTTAAAATCTGAATGCCTGGCTAGCTTAGTTGGTGGAGCATGAACTCTTGTTCTTGGGGTTGTGAGTTTGAGCCTCATGTTGGGGAGAGAGTTTACATTAAAAAAAAAAAAAAAGGATTTGAAGTCACTTATTACATTTTTTTAATTGACAGAGAACTATTCAATTTTTTTCTTCCTGGGTCAGTTTTAGTAGATTGTGGCTTTCAAGAAATTGGTCCAATTCAGGGTGCCTGGGTGGCTCAGTTGATTAAGCATCCAACTTTGGCTTGGGTCATGATCTCAGGGCTCGTGAGTTCAAACCCTGCGTTGGGCTCTGTGCTGACAGCTTAGAGCCTGGAGCCTGCTACCGATTCTGTGTCTCCCTCTCTCTCTGCTCCTCCCCTGTTCACTCTCTGTGTCTCTCTCAAAAATAAATAAATATTAAAAAAATAAAAAATTTTTAAAATAAATTGGTCTCTTTCAATGGGGTTGTTGAATTTATATGCATAGAGTTTATAGTATTTCTTATTATCCCTTTAGTATTTGTAGAGTTTAGTGATATCCCTTCCTTCATTATTAATATTGCTAGTTTTTGTTTCTCCTGTTTTCTTCTGTCAGTTCGTCAGTTTTATTTATTTTTTTAGAGAATCGGCTCTTGGTTCCATTGATTTCCTTCTATCGATTTTCTGTTCAATTATTATTGATTACTACTCTTACTGTTTGCTTCTGTTTCAAATTTATTTTGTTCTTTTTTCCTCCAGTTGTATCGAGATATAATTGAAATACAGCACTATGTTGTTTAAGCTACATGACTATAATGACTTGACTTATATATTGTGAAATGATTATCACAGTAAATTTAGTTAACGTCCATTGTCTATAGATACCAAAAAAAATTTTTTTTCTGTCTAACGAGAACACTTTTTTTTAATGTTTGCTTATTTTTGTTTGTTTTTAATGTTCATTTTTTTATTTTCAGAGAGAGATACAGAATGAACAGGAGAGGGATACAGAGAGAGGGAGACACAGAATCCCAAGCAGGTTTCACATTGTCAGCGCAGAGTCCAGTGTGGAGCTCGAACTCGTGACCTGAGGCAAAAGCAAGAGTCAGATGCTTAACCTACTGAGGCACCCAGGCAGGCATCCCTAATGTTTGTTTATTTTTGAGAGAGTGAGAGTGAGTGGGGGAGGAACAAAGAGAAGGGGGACAGAAGATCCCAAGAAGGCTCTCTGCTAACAGCAGAGAGCCCAATGCAGGGCTTGAACTCAGGAACTGTCAGATACTGATCTGAGCTGAAGTTGGGTGCTTAACCGACCCAGCCACCCAGGGGACCCTGTAGTGAGAACTCTTAAGATTTCTTTTTTCTTTTCCTTTTTTTTTTAAATGTTTATTTTTGAGAGTGGGTGCAAGTGGGGTAAGGGCAAAGAGAGCGTGACCGAGGATCTGAAAAAGGGGCTTTGTGCTGACAGCAGTGAGCCCTGATGTGGGGATTGAACTCAGGAACTGTGAGATGATAATCTGAGCCCAAGTCAGTGCTCAACGGACTGAGTCACCCAGGTGCCCCTTAAGATTTATTTTCTTAACAGCTTTCAAATACAGCATACAGCAGTGTTTTTTAAAATAATATTTATTTATTTATTTATTTATTTATTTATTTATTTATTTGAGAGACAGAGACAGAGTGTGAGCAGGGGAGGGGCAAAGGGAGAGGGAGACACAGAATCAGAAGCAGGCTCGAGGCTCTGAGCTGTCAGCACAGAGCCCGAAGTGGGGCTTGAACTCACGAACTGTGAGATCATGACCCGAGCTGAAGTTGGACGCCCAACCCACTGAACCACCCAGGCTCCCCAATAATTTTATTTTTAATGTTTATTTAATTTTGAGAGAGAGTGAAAGAGAATGAGTGGGTGAGGGGCAGAGAGAGAGAGAGGATCTGAAGTGGGCTCTCCACTGACAGCCGATGCAGGGCTTGAACTCATGAACCCTGAAATCGTGACCTGAGCCAAAGTTGGATGCTTAACTAAGCCACCAAGGCACCCAGCAGTGTTAATTATAATGATAATGTTGCACATATTTATTCTTTTTCTAATTTCTTAAGTTGTTAATTTGAGAATTTTCTAATACAAATATTTGAGTGTCTAAGTTTCCTTCTAAGCGGTACTTTAGCTACGTCTCACAAATTTTGATGTTTTTCATTTAGTTTAAAATATTTCCTAATCTTCCTTAAGACTTCCTTTTCTAACCCATAGGTTACATATAATAAAATATTTGGTTATTCCCAGATATTGTATTAATTATTTCTAGTTTAATTCCATTATAGTCAGAGAACATACTTTGTTTGACTTGAATTTCTTAAGCTTTGTTTTATGGTCTGGATATGGTTTGTCTTGAATGAATATTCCATGTTCATTTGAAGAAAATGTGTATTCTGCTTTTTTGAGTGGAGTGTTCTATAAATTTCTATAAATGTCAATTAGATTCACTTGATTGCTACTGATGATAAATTTTATATCGTTGCTGGTTTTCTTGCTCTTTGTTCTGTCAACATGAGAGGAATGCTGAAGTCTCTATAATTGTGGGTTTATTTCTCCTTTCATTGCCATCAGTTTTAATTTTATTATTTCATTTCATTTTTAGAGAGAGAGATAGAGTGCACAAGTGGAGGAGAGGAGGTGGTGGTGGGGAGAATCCCATGCAGGCTCCATGCTGTCAGTACCAAGCCTGATGTGGAGCTTGATCTCACAACTGAGATCATGAGCTGAGCTAAAATCAAGAGTTGGACATTTAGCTGACTGAGCCACGCAGGCGCACTGAGGAAATAGATTTTAAATAAATTCTTTGTGTTCAAGTCTACTTTGATATTAGTATAGCTACTCCAACTTTCTTTTGGTTAGTGGCTGCCTGGTGTTACTCTTTCCATCCTTTGACTTTTTTTTTTTTAAGCCACTTTATTGAGGAATGATTGACATGCACAAAGCTATACATATTTAATGTACCCAACTTGGTGAGTTTAAGATGGAGCTGTTTTGGTTTTTAATTTACATTTACATCTGTCATTTAATTATTTGTTTTCTGTTTCTCTCCTTTGCTTTGTTCCTTTGTTTCTTCTTTACTGCTTTCTTTTCAGGTGGACTATTTTTCACTAATTTATTGCGGTTTTGACTATTCTCTTTGTATGGCTTCATTAATGCTTGTTTTAGGGATTACAGTATGTATACTTTACCTAGTTTACTTAGAAACCTTCTACCATATAGGTCCCTTTATCTTTCCTCTATGGTATGGTTGTCATATTATATCTACACACATTGAAAACATTACCAGAGAAGCTTGTAATTTTTGTTTTCAACCATCAGCAATTTTAAGTATTCAAGAGGAAGACAACATTTGTTGATATTTATCCAGATGTTACTATTTCTGTTGCTTTTTGATTTGCACCTGTTTTTGATTCACATTTTCCTGATGATTAGTGATGTTGAGCTCCTTTTCATGTGCTTGATGGCCGTCTGTATGTTTTCTTTGGAAAATATCTTTTCAGGTCTTTTGGCATTTTTTATTTAAAAAAAATTTTTTTAATGTTTATTTATTTTTGATAGAGAGAACACAAGATGGGGAGAAGAGAGAGAGGGAGACACAGAATCCGAAGCAGGCTCCAGGCTCTGAGCTGTCAGCACAGAGCCTGACACAGGCTGGAACTCACAGACCATGAGATCATGACCTCAGCTGAAGTCAGTTGCCTAACCGACTCAGCCACTCAGGTGTCCCTCTTCTGGCATTTTTTTGAACCAGATTGTTATTGAGTTGTAGAAGTTCTTTATATTTTGGATATCAGCCCTTCATTAGATATATGATTTGTAAATATTTTCTTCCATTTAGTAAGTTGTCTTTTCATTTTGATGCAGAAGCTTTTTAGTTTGATATACTCAGAATTATTTATTTTTGCTTTGGTGTCAGGATTCAAAAAATCATTCTGAAGACCTTTGTCAAGGAGCTTAGCGCCTGTTTTCTTCTAGGAACTTTATGGTTTTGGGTCTTATGTTCAAGCCTTTATTTTGAGTTAAGTTTTGTGTATGGTGTAAGATAGTGGCAGTTTTCCCAACACCATTAATTGAAGACACTGTCCTTTCCCCATTGTAAATTCTAGGCTCCTTTGTCACAGATTAATTGGCCACATATTCATGGGTTTATTTCTGGGCTCACTATTCTGTTTCATTGATCAATGAGTCCTTTTTTTTTTTTTTAATGCCAATACCATACTGATTGACTACTATAGTTTTGTAATAGAATTTGAAATCCAGAAGTGTGAGGCCTTCTTCTTTCACAAGATTGCTGTGACTATTTGGGGTCTTTTGTGGTTTCATTCTCTTTCTGTTATTCTGGGATTTCAGTGACATGAATGTTAGACCTTGCCCTACAGATCCTTGAGGCTTGGCTCTTCCTTTTTCCTATCTTTTTCTCTTTTTTTTTTTTTTTTTTTTTTTTTGTTTGATTTTTTTTTTTTCTTTTTTTTCAAGGTCATAGAATTTTTCTTCTGTCATTTCCATTTTTCTATTGAGGCCATCCAGTTAGGTTTTTTTTTTGTATGTTTTTTTTTTTTTTTTTGGTGTATTTTTCAATTCTAAGATTTTCATTTGGTTCTATTTTACAACTTATTTGCCTGCTGAAATTTTATGTTACATTCATTTAATCCTTCTTGGAACATGGTTATGATAGCTAGTCTCTGATATTTACAACATTGGGGTCATCTTGATACTGGCATCTGTTCAGTGACTTTTTCCCTTGTTAGTTGAGTTTTCTTGATTCTTCAGATTTTCAGTTACTCTGGACACTTTGAATATTATGAGTCTCTGGTTTTGTTTACATCCTATAGAGAATGATTTGTGGTTTTGTTTTAGTGTGCATTTGACCCAGTTAGGTTCAGGCCACAAGATCCAACCAGCCTTCTTCTGTGGGCTGTGGTTCTAAAGTCAGTCCAGTTTTCAAAGCCTCAGTAGTACTGTTTGGCTATATACTGTGCAAGCTGTTATTCAGAAACCTGGCTAGTGGTTCTACCTCCTAGTTTAGTTTTCAAGACCTTTGATATGTTATTTAGGGTCAGATCCACATGTTACAGTTTAGGGATGAGCCCAGGAGTTCATGTATAACTTTGTGGGGTCTGTTTGTCTAGAACTTTCCTTTGCAAATTTTACCAATACTATGGCTCACAGCCCTGGCCCCACTTTCCTGATCCTCTGTCTGGAAAGCTGGGCTTCATTATCCCTCCTTTGCTATGTCCTTCCCTCAACTGAATCTATCTCGGGGGCCAAGAGAATAGACAAAAAGAAATAATAATAATAACAGGGTTTCCTCTCTGTATTTTCTCCACACTACCAAGCACTTTTGGAACAGGGTTCTTATGGTTAAACAGGATCCTTTTCTTTCTAAGGAATGCCTGCCTGGCAGACTTGGTTTTGTCTGGAGGCTATGGCATGAGAGAGAGAGGAAAAAACCCAGGAGACTTTTCCCACTCTCTGTCCTTTCTTCCTCTTGGCTGCCCCCCCCCCCCCCCCCCAAAACACACACACACACACACACACACACACACACACTCCCCTACCTCAGACTCAAAAGAGAAGGTGCTTCTCTTGGAACCTTTTCTGTTCATGCTTGGTATATGTTTGTTAGCATTTGGGCTACCTTTGATTACAGGGTAGGAGATGGGAGGAAAGAAAACGACTAGGAAATAGCACCAGATTTTTTGTGCTTTAAGTTCTGATATCCTTTTCTAATCTGTCTGCTGCCACTTACACCCTGAGCAGCCCTCAGGTGCTGCATACATTCTGTCCAGGGATTTTAGTTACCTTCAGTGGAAGGGATAGGGTGGAGTGTACTTATCCAATCCCTTTTTTTTTTTTTTTTTGGAGAGAAAGTGTGCAGGTGGAGGAGAGGGGCGGAGGGAAGGACGGGGAGAGAGAGATAGAGACAAGGGGGGCGGGGAGAGAATTCCAAGCAAGCTCCACGCTCAGTGTGGAGCTGGATGCAGGGCTTGATCCTACAACTTTTGGACCATGACTTGAGCCAAAATCAAGAGTCAGACACTCAACCGACTGAGCCACCCAGGTGCCCCCTTACTTAATCTTAACCAGAACCCTGTGCATTACTTTTTAACATTGCATTTAATGGACTCCGTGTAATGATGATGCTACCAAATGTTAAAACCTTTTCCATAGCTGTTTCTGAGGCAGGCATTGTTGTAAATGCTGTATGTGTTTTAATTAATTTAATTTTTAAAAATTGATTTGATTTTTAAACAATTCTATGAGATAGAGACTATTATCTCCACTTTACATTTGGGGAAAGTGAGGCATTGCAAAGTTAAGGAACATGCAGGGAGGACATATAGCTAGGCAAGTGGTAAGACCAGAGTTATAACCCAGTCAGTATAACTGTCTCCAGAGTCTCCATCATAACCACCAGACTAATACTACCTCTGTTTCACTGTGTTGTAAATTACCTGAGAAAATGAACAGGATCTCTTCTAGTAACTCCACACCCACTGGGATTCTTTAAACTGTGCTGAAATGATTGTCAGCTATTTAACTTTCCTAAGATGGGCTTTATTAATTACATTAAAATTTTTATTTTTCTCCTGATTCTGGCTTACTTTAATAGATTTTGATGAAGACGAGGCTTGTTACTTGTTTTAAAAAGTATGAAATTCACTATACAGTTTATTTGCAGGTTAAAACTTTGTTATGTATGATGTACCCTTTCCATAAAGCAGTTTTCCTTATGACTAGAGGACTTCTGTTACATATATAACTTACTGATTTATAGCATTTGGGTGGTTCTAGGAATCCTCCTTTTGATTTAGTAATAGCAGCCTATTTTGAGATTTGAAGGAAACTTTTTGTAATTTCTTTTTGAACAGCTATACATGGACACACAGAAGGGCACATGCAGCAGAAAATAGAGGTCTTCTTCTCATTCTATTTCTTAAATACCCATTTTTTTTCCCAGAAAGAGGGAAAGAAACTTTTAAATATAGAAAATCACTTTCTTTATGAAAAGTATTCAAGTTAGAAAAGTAAAAATAAAAAAAAGTAGTTGAAACGTCTAGAGACCAACAAGTAGAATATATCAAGGCCTGAAAATGTGACTGTATGCTAATTTTCCCTACTCATGCTTTTGACTTTAGAACCTGCTTTAGCCCATGTGAAGATTAGTAGTCTTTTTATATAAAGACACAGGTGTTATTAAAGATTTATGGTGGACCCTTGATGTTTGTGGGAAATAAATCCAGACATATTAGTGACTTGACAAGTTAGCAGAAACTATATTTGCTAAAGGTCTCCAGCACTGATTTCTTTTGGGGTCCATTTTCACATTATTACTGTGTCGTGATAATTTCTGAGTATCTGAGTGAAAATAAACCGTGGTATATGGTCTTTCAGGGTTTGACTAGGGATGTTCATTAGCAAATCATTTTACAGACAAGCAAGTTGAGTTTTTCTTCAGTAGTTCTTTGGATATAGATTTATAAAACCTTTATTAAAGTACTTTTAATGAAAGGTGTAGTGAATGTAGGAAATAGTCATTACAGACCTTTTGAAATGAATTTTCTTCAAGAATGGAGGTTAGCAGAGATGAGAGTTTTCAGGCTCCTAATTGAAATTGTGGGTTTGAGAACATTTTAATCCTCAAGAGTTATCTTTATAAAGGAGATTGCTGCAGAGTAGCTCTACTGGTATTAGCAGGCAGTAAGGATTAATTAGTTGTTTAAAATGAGTTGAATTGGAATGACAGTCAGGCATTTAATTAGTAGTAACAGAGTTCCCTATGCCATTATGCTTTTAAAAAGTTCTTATTTGGAGAATTTTCATCTGTTAAATTTAGTTTTCATAGCCTAATATCAAAGAAAACATAATGTCTTTCGCTGAGTTTTAATGTTACCACCCAAAAAGAGCTATTTTAAAATCCATTTTTCTCCTCTTTGGGGTGTTCTATGTATCCTACTACGTAAAACCTACCAACAGTTCACTTGAAAAGTAAGCTAGCCACCTCCAGTCCCCACAAGGCAAACCTGATTGCTTGCCAAATTAACATAATTTAACAACATTAATAACAAAACAAAACAAAAGTACACTGGCAATTTTAACACTAAAACCCAGAGACTTGCTTTCCTAGACCCTTAGATTCAGGAGTGGTCTTCAGCTGAGAAGTATGTCAAGAGTGTCTCTGCTGGCAGGCAATGCTTGAGTGGTTTGTGAGGACGAGGACAGCAGTTAAGAGTTAAATATTGTATCTTAAGGGTTGGAGTGGGTCTTTTTGCCTCAGATGAAAGGAATGCACTTGTTATTAAAGGCCTGCTCTTTGGGAGCGGGAACTCCTATCTACAGTAGCTTTGGGAACTCAGGAAAGAAGAAAAGCAAAAGGAAGGGAGTGGTAAACACTTGAAGTAATGAAGAAGTGAACTAGCTATAGGTATTTAAGTGGCAGTAAGGAGAGAGGTAGAACCTTTGCATTCTGAGTAAGAGGGTTGTTCAAAGTTGTATGTATCTATATATAATCTAAAGTGATATAGCTGGGACTGGAATTTAGATTTCCTTACTGATACTCAAGTAGCACAGTAGTTAGGTTATCTGCAGAAGCTGCCGATTTAAAATGATCTTTAGATGTTTAAATGTCACTGTTTCAGAGAGGCCTTTCTAGATACCCAGTCACCTCATACTGTCTCCTTTGTTTTAAATGGTCTATATTCATTGTGTGGTATTTTTTAGGTTTCCTAGTTTCTTTTCCTTCCTTCTGTTGTTTGAATAAGTGAGTAAATAAACAAATGAGTAAAAACACAGGCAAAGTAGCTTTGTGGGTTTATAGGACAATAGAGGAAAGGTGAACAGTATAGGTGTTTGTGAGTCAGTACAACACACAGTCATTATCTTTGTATGCTGTTGATGATTGGATCATGTGTGAAATAGGCTTTTATTTTTATTTTAATTTTTTTTTAATGTTTATTTTTTGACAGAGAGAGAGAGAGAGAGAGAGAGAGAGAGAGAGAGATCAAGACAGAGTGTGGGCAAGGAAGGGGCAGAGAGAGAGATGGAGACACAGAATCTGAAGCAGGCTCCAGGCTCTGAGCTGTCAGCCCAGACAGAGCCCAACACAGGGCTCGAACTCACAGACTGCGAGATCATGACCTGAGCCGAAGTCGGGTGCTTACCTGACTAAGCCACCCAAGTGCCCCTATTTTTATTTTATTTTGAAAGTTTTATTTATTTAAGTAATCTCTCCACCCTACATGGGACTCAAGCTTGTTGCTTAACTATATTTTAAGAAGCTTGTGAATAAAACACAACATCATAAACATTAGAGGTAGAACTGAATTTGGACCTACTCTTGCAATTCCCTCTTCTTCTAGATAAGATAGCTTCATTCCAAAGGTAAAATGACTTGCATGTAGTTAGTAAGTAGCATAACTGGTAATAAGATTCCCTGGCTTAGAGGATAGTCTTCTTTTTACTATTTTATTTTACCTCAATCTATTTTGTTCAACCAAATTCCAGGAATATTGCCTTGAGACTTTGGCTTATGGATGACTACAGTTGCATCCATCATCACAGAATCAGTGAGTGCTACTTGTATCCTTCTTATTAAGTGCTAAGAACAGTGCTTGGTGTTATTTAAGTGTTAAATTTAAGTAAATAGAATGATACACTGTTAAGTAGTATGTTTTTTAAGCATTGATTTGCTTCCTAAATTGCCAGTCTTATTTTAGTGGCATAGAAATAAGTATTCCCAGTTATCTAGAAAACAGTTGCTGAGTAGTTTATTCATTAAGCACAAGCTTTGAAAAGTGAGGAGTAAGATTTGACACTTGGAAAGAAGTAGAAAATGCTTCCAAATCTATAAAGTAGTTATACCACAAAATCCATGCATCACAGTTATTATTTATTACTTATTTAAACATTTATTAAACATATTTCTGTGTTCAAGACATTTGGGATTAAAAACTTAAAAGACTTTGGACTTCAAGCTGTATTACAAAGCTGTAATCATCAAGACAGTATGGTACTGGCACAAAAACAGACACTGAGATGAATTGAACAGAATAGAGAACCCAGAAATGGACCTACAAACGTATGGCCAGCTAATCTTTGACAAAGCAGGAAAGAATATTCAATGGAATAAAGACAGTCTCTTCAGCAAGTGGTGCTGGGAAAACTGGACAGCGACATGCAGAAAAATGAACCTGGACCACTTTCTTACACCATACACAAAAATAAACTCACATTGGATGAAAGACCTCAATGTAAGACAGGAAGCCATCAAAATCTTTGAGGAGAAAGCAGGCAAAATCCTCATTGAGCTCAGCTGCAGCAGCTTCTTCCTCATCAGGTCTCCAGAGGCAAGGGAAACAAAAGCAAAGATGAACTATTGGGACCTCATCAAAATAAAAAAGCTTCTGCACAACAAAGGAAACAGTCAGCAAAACTAAAAGGCAACCGCTGGAATAGGAGGAGATATTTACAAGTGCCATATCAGATAAAGGGTTAGTATCCAAAATCTATAAAGAGCTTATTCAACTCAACACCCAAAAAACAATCCAGTGAAGAAATGGGGGACACTTCTCTCAAGAAGACATCCAGATGGCTAACAGACACATGAAAAAGTGCTCAACATCACTCATCATCAGGGAAATACAAATGAAAACCTCAATGAGGTACCACCTCACACCTATCAGAATGGCTAACATTAACAAGTCAGGCAACAACAGATGTTGGCGAGGATGCAGAGAATTTCTTTTGCACTGCTGGTGGGAATGCACACTGGTCCAGCCACTCTGGAAAAACAGTATGGAGGTTCCTCAAAACGTTAAAAATAGAACTACCCTGTGACCCAGCAATTGCATGACTAGGTATTTATCCAAGGGATACAGGTGTGCTGTTTGGAAGGGACACATGCACCCCAATGTTGATAGCAGCGCTCTCGGCGATAGCCCAAGTATGGAAAGAGCCCAAATGTCCATTGATGGATGAATGGATAAAGAAGATGTGGTGTGTGTGTGTGTGTGTGTGTGTGTATACATGTACATACAATGGAGTATTAACTCAGCAATCAAAAACAAGGGAATCTTGCCATTTGCAACTACATAGATGGAACTAGAGGGTATCATGCTAAGGGAAATTAGTCAGAGAAAGACAAATATCATATGACTTCACTCATTTGAGGACTTTAAGATACAAAACAGATGAACTTAAGGGAAGGGAATCAAAAATAATATAAAAACGGGGACAACATATAAGAGACTCCTAAATATGGAGAACAAACAGAGGGTTACTGGAGGGGTTGTGGGAGGGGGGATGAGCTAAATGGGTAAGGGGCATTAAGGAATCCACTGCTGAAATCATTGTTGCACTATATGCTAACTAACTTGGATGTAAATTTAAAAAATAAAAGAAAAAATTCAAAAGACTTGGGGCACCTGGGTGGCTCAGTCGGTTAAGTGTCCAATTTCAGCTCAGGTCATGATGTCATGGTTTGTGGGTTTGAGCCCTGCATCGGACTCTGTGCTGACAGCTCAGAGCTTAGAGCTTGCTTACTTCAGGTGCTGTTTCTCTCTCTCTGCTCCTTCCCAACTCGAGCTCTGTCTCTAGCTCTCAAAAATAAACATTTAAAAAAAAATTAAAAAAAAAAATTCAAAAGACTTGATGACCTAATTTGCAGCCGTTGCAGGTTAGCAACTGAATTTGAAAAAAGTTATTGTTAGCTTCTGCCACCATTGAGAAGTATTGGTGAGGAAAGAGCTGAAGAAACGTCCAAGAAAGTTTAGGGGCACCACCCCAGTATACTGCAGACCACCCCCTCCATCATTTTATCTTGAAGTGGGTGCTATAATTGATGTTCATAATCATTAAATTTTATTGCCAGAAGGGCCCTTACAGGTTATCTAACTTAGTTGTCTTGTTTTACATTTGGAAAGTGACCTTCAAATACCAAGAACACATTAAATCATGTTCCATATATTGTATGTGAGAAGTTAGCCAACTATGTGTGCATTTTAGAAAGCTTTCTATGCAAGCTAGTTTAAAAGTTTTGGTATTTAAAAAGTTTAGCTACCATTTCTGGCTGCTTCATTATATAGCACATCTTTTTCCTAATGATACCAAACAAATGAGGCATTATCTCACATAGATCTCACTTCAGACATTAATTAAAGGTTATTACAATACATATAATTACAGTGGAAATCTTTAAGAAAAACAGAATCACCCACTATTGCTATGTGACCTTGGGATTTATTTCCTTTTCTATAAAATGATACTGGTAATTGCCTCTTAACAGTAATGAGTTTTAAAGTTGTGGTAAAATACTCAAAACAGAAAATTTACCATCGTAACCCTTCTTAAGTGTACAGTTATCTCAGTAGGTATTAAGTACATTCACCTTGTTGTGTAACCGTCACCAGCATCCATCTATAGAACTTTTTTTTTATCTTTCCAAACTGAAATTCCATACTCACTAAGCAATAACTCTCTATTTCCTCCTTCTCCCTAGCCTTTGGCAAACACCATTCTACTTTCTGTCTTTGCGAATTTAACTATTCTAGGTTCCTAAGTAGAGTCATATAATATTTGTCTTTTTGTATCTAGCTTATTTCACAGTATAATATCTTCAATGTCATCTGTGTTTTAACAGGAATAAGGTTTTTAAGGCAGAGTAACATTACATTGTAGGAATAGACCACATTTTGTTTATTCATTCATTTGCCAGTGGCACTTGGGTTTCTTCTCTTGGGTTTCTTCCATCTTTTGGCTCTTATGGATAATACTGCTGTGAACGTGGGTATACAGATACAATTTTGAGTCTCTGCTTTCAGTGCTTTTTGGTATATAACCAGAAGTGGAATTCCTGGATCATGTGGTAATTCTATTTCAAAAATTTTCAGGAATTATTATACTGGTTTTCATAGTAGCTGTACCATGTTATGTTCCTGCAACAGCGCACCAGGATATGGCTCCATATGCTCACTGCAGTTTGTTGTTTTGTTTTTTGATAATAGCCATCTTAATGGGTTTGGGGTGGTATCTTCATGGTTTTGATTTGTATTTCCCTAATAATTAGTGATGTTGAGCATCTTTTCTGTCCTTATTAGCTATTTGTGTATTTCCTTTGGAGAAATGTCTTTTCAAGTTCTTTGCCCATTAAAACAAATTTTTGGTTAAGATTTTTTAAGAGCAGTTTTAGGTTTACAACATAATTGAGGAGGGGACGGTATAGAGATTTCCTGTATACCTCTTGCCCCTACACTTACAGCTTTACCTGTTATCAACATCCCACACCAGAGTGGTACATTTATTACAATTGATGCATTTACACTGGCACATCATGATCACCCAAGGTCCGTAGCTTTACATTATTTTTCACTCTTTGCGTTGTACATTCTGTAGGTTTGGACAAATGTGTAATGACATGTATCCATCATTATGGTATCATGCAGAGTATTTTTACTGTCTGAAAATCCTCTGTGCTCTGCCTATTCATTTCTTCCCCACCCCCCAACTCCTGTTAACCACTGATCTTACTGTTTCCATAGTTGTGCCTTTTTCAGAATATTTTTGGAGTCATATTTTTAGTCATTTTGTTGGAATCATATAGAGTATGCAGTCCTCCCAGATAGAGTCTTTCATTTAGATATGTTTTTAATATTCCTCCATGTCTTTTTGTGGCTTGTTAGCTCGTTTATTTTTAGTTTTGAATAATACTCCATTTCTTGGATATGCCACAGTCTATTTATATACTTAACTGGAGGACATCTTGGTTGCCTCCAGTTTTTAGCAGTTATGCGTAAAGATGCTGTACGCATTAATGTGCAGATTTTTGTGTGGACTTCAGTTTTAAACTTCTTTGGATAAATACGAAGGAGAATGATTGCTGGATTGGAGAGTATATTGAGAGTATATTTGGTTTTGTAAGAAACTACCCACCGTGGCTGTACCATTTTGCATTCCTTCTTGCTTCCACCGTGGCTGTACCATTTTGCATTCCTACCAGTAATGAATGAGAGTTCCTTTTGCTCCACATCCTTAGCAGCATTTGGTGTTGTCAGTGTACAGATTTCGGCCACTCATTGATAAGCGTATAGTGGTATCTCATTGTTTTAGTTTGCATTTCGCTGATGACGTATGATTGCAGCATCTTTTTGTATGCTTATATGTCATCTTTGTATCTTCTTTGGTGATGTATCTGTTAGGGTCAGTGGCTCATTTTTTAAATATTTTTTTAATGTTTATTTATGTATTTTGGGGGGGGGGGGGCAGAGAGAAGAAAGGAGAGAGAATCCCAAGCAGGTTCCGCAGTATCAGCACAGAGACTGACGTGGGGCTTGAACTCACAAACCATGAGATCATGGCTGAAATCAAGAGTGGGATGTTGATACACCCACGTGCCCCATGTGGCTCATTTTTAATTGGATTGTTTCTTTTCATATTGTTGAGGTTTTAGAAAAGTTCTTTGTATATTTTAGATAACAGTCCTTTATTGGATGTATCTGTTACAAATATTTTCTCCTGCTCTCTGCCTGTTTACTAACTCTAACTCTTGTTCACAGGACAGATTTTAATTTTAATGAAGTCCAGCTTATTGTTGCTATCATGGATAGTGCCTTTGGTGTTGCCTTTGTTCCTTTTTAAGTCAGTTTATATTTTTGTTGTTGCATCAAGACTAGTTTTGATGTATGTAGTTTTGATGTCATGACTTGACTTTATCATATTAGTCATATGTGAAACTTCTGAGAATTATGTCTAATATAAATGAAAGTAGTGATTGTGGTTAACATTTTTTCTTTCATTTTTTAAATTATCATTTAGTTAAAAATTTTTTTAAGTTTATTTTTGAGAGAGAGAGAGACAGAGACAGAGACAGCATGCGAGCAAGGGAGGAGCAGAGAGAGAGGGAGACACAGAATCTGAAGCAGGCTTCAGGCTCTGAGCTGTCAGCACAGAGTTGATGTGGGGCTCGAACTCACAAACCGTGGGATCATGCCCTGAGCAGAAGATGCTTAACCAACTGAGCCACCCAAGTGCCTCAACATCTTTTTTTTCTGAAATCAGCCTAAATTCCACTGAACGGGATGGGGGAGTGAGGTATAACTTTGGAGTTATGTAGAGGATATTAATTTATAAAATTGGAATTCATTGTGTTCGGGGCTTGTAGACTGTTTTAGAATCATGTGTGGCTAGCATAAGGTCACAACAAACAATTGGCCAGTGTTAGGACCTTGAAAATAGTCCTATTTGTTTAACCATTCCTATCTTGAGAGATTTCATAATCCTGGGCTGTTTACCTAAAAAGTAAGAGTTAGGTCAACTGAGAGATTAATATTGGGTAAATAAAATATATAAATAGATAAAATTAGTATTAACTGTGACTCATTTGATGTACTTAGTAATTGCAGTCAAGGTAAAGAATACGACAAGAAGCGTGAAAGAGCTGGTAGGAGAATTATGATACTTTCCTGAGGATTTAAAAGATTTGAATGTTTGAGTGGACAAACCATGTGCCTGGAGATGGAGAGATTTGATAGTTAAATATTGTGAATTGATATAGAGCAATCCTTCTCAGATTAGATACAGTTAATATAATTCCATTCAGTATTTTAACTGAAATATGAATTTCTAAAGTTTATTTGGAATGTGAGCAGTGAACCATTCCAAATTCTTGATCTTCTATGTAGTGTAATACATTGCACAAGCTACAGTAATTCATCTAATCCTAATTTAGGATAAACAGACTAATGGAAAAGAATTGAGGACTCAGAAATAGAACTGTCTCTGTATGGCATTTGGCAAATCACTTCAAATTAGTTAAGAATGGGTGGATTTTTTTTTTTTTTTTTTTTTTTTTTAGGTAGGCTTTGTGCCCAGCGTGGAGCCCAGTGCAGGGCTTGAATTCACAACCCTGAGATCAAGACCTGAACTGAGATCACGAGTTGGACTCTTTAAAAAAAAAAAAACAAACAAAAAAAGTTTTAATATTTATTTTTGAGACAGAGACAGAGCATGAGTGAGGGAGGAGAAGAGAGAGAGGGAGACACAGAATCTGAAGCAGGTTCCAGCCTCTAAGCTGTCAGCACAGAGCCTGATGCACGGCTTGAACTCATGAACTGCGAGGTCATGACCTGGGCCGAAGTCAGATGCTTAACTGACTGAGTCACCCAGGCGCCTCAAGAGTTGGACCCTTAACCTACTGAGCCACCGAGGCACCCCAGGAATGCATGCATTTTTAAATGAGGAGTGAGATGATTGAAAAAAGGAGCTTTTTTTGCACTGTATAATCAAATTCCAGATGGGTGAACATTTTAAATGTAAAAAAGTCATTCAGTAGCAGAATGTATGGATAAATTGTTGTCTATTACTATAGTGGGATACTCTACAGCAATGAGAATGAACAAACTGCAGGCAGCATAATGTTGAAAGAAATACAAAATATTATGTCGTAAGAGTTTATTAAATATGAAGTCCTGGAACAGTAAAAACTACTCTGTAGTGTTAGGAGTCAGAACAGGATTAACTTTTGGGTGAAGAGTAGGAAATAGTGATTCAGAAGGGGCAAGATAAGGACTTTGAGGTTCTGGAAATGTTATGTTTTTTTGATGTGGATAATTGTCTTTAATCCAGTTGTTCATTGTGATTATTTATTGGTCTTCATACTTACGATTTGTGTACTTCTTTGTATGTATATGTAGAAAAAAAAGAGCTATAAAATTAAAAAAAAAGAAGTCATTCAAATACTATTAGAAGATATTTCAGTTTTATGACAAGAAGGTCATAAACCAAAAAGAGAACAGAATTGATTACATAAAAGGAAAACCTATAAAGTGACAAAATAATTTGGGATGCCTGGGTGCCTCAGTTGGTTGAGCATCCAACTCTTGATTTCGGCTCAGGTCATGATTCCAGGGTTATGGGATTGAGCCCCACACTGGGGTCTGTGCTGAGTGTGGAGCCTGCTTAAGATTCTCTTTCTCCCTCTGCCCCACTTCCCTGCTCATGTCCTCTCTCTCTCTCTGTCTCTCTCAAAAAATAACTAACTAAATGAAATAAGTAAGTAAGTAAGTAAGTAAGTAAATAAATAAATAAAATCATCTCTTTAAAAGAAATGGCAAAATATTTTATAAGCCTTGTTACAAGACAAACCTGGAAAAGCTATTCAGCCATGAATTGTAATAGTTATTGTCAAAATAATTTAAATGCTAAAAATGGAAAACTTTGAAGTTTTACTTCTGATTTCCTACTTTGTGTGTTAACATTTATGTACAGGTGGGGAAGTTAATAAATGTTTCTTCATAGTTGTATAATAATTCTTTTTTAAATTTAAGGAGATATGTAAAATATTTTTATTATTTTTTAAATATTTATTTATTTTTGAGAGAGAGAATCTTAAGCAGGCTCCATTCTGTCAGTGCAGAGCTCAACTTGGGGCTTGATCCCATGAACTGTGAACTCACAACTTGAGCCAAAATCAAGAGTTGGATGCTTAACTGACTTAGCCACCAAGGTGCTCCCAAAATATCTTTTTTTAAATGGGGGAAATGTGTTTGTATGAACAAAATGTATCTCTTCAAGAATTAGGGGTATAAAGCTTGTTTTCTTTTTTTTTTTTTAAGTATTTTTTTAAAATTTTGTAATGTATGTTTATTTTTGAGAGAGAGACAGAGAGAGACAGAGAGAGACAGAGAGAGACAGAGAGAGAGAGAGAGAGAGAGAGAGAGAGAACGTGAGCAGGGGAGGGGCAGACCGAGAAGAAGACATAGAATTTGGAGCAGGTTCCAGGCTGTGAGCTGTCAGCACAGAGCCCGATGCAGGGCTCAAACTCACAGACTGCGAGATCATGACCTGAGCCGAAGTCGGAGGCTTAACTGACTGAGCCACCCAGGTGCCCCTAAAGCGTGTTTTCTTAAGACATTATTACCACCACTAAAAAATTAGTTAAATACTAAAATGGTCACAGAAGCATTGTTGATGCCTGAAGCTTATACCATGTTATGAATCTTAATAAATATTGATTAATCTAACTTGAGATGTTTTCTTTCATTCAGTCAGGTCAATTCAGTGAAGATATGATACCCACAGTGGGCTTCAACATGAGGAAGGTAACTAAAGGTAACGTCACAATAAAGGTATGTTATCTTGCCATACTTGACTTAAATTGTTAGCATACATAGCTAGAAATCTTTGTTTCTTTGTTTTTTACATGCTTATTTGTATTTCTTAACTCATGAATGGGTAAGTTTCAAAAGAATGTAAATCAACTGTTTTGTTTTGTTTTTTTCTTTTTCTAATAGATCAAAATGTGTAAGTTGAAATGGTTAAGTGCCATAAAAAAAAATTAAACATGGTTTGGAAGAATAATGTTTAGGGTCTAAATGTTTCTAGGAAATAAAAACCCCATCTTTGAGATCCCTAGTTTGGGATGTAAATAAAAATAAAAATCCCATGTTTGGGATGTAGTGTTACATTATTTCATGGGTAGTATTTTATATTGAAAGATAATTTATTATTTATAATATTGGTAATTTAGTATTATATTTGTGGTATATATGTGGTAACCTAGTTTTCTCTTTCTTTGTTACTAAGCCCTAAAATTAAAACTATAAAATTGGAAAGTTTATAAAACTATAAACATAATTTTTTTACAAAATGTTTATTTATTTTGAGAGAGAGAGAGAGAGCGTGAGGGTGCATGAGCAGGGGGAGGGGCCGAGAGAGAGAGGGAGAATCCTGAGCAGGCTTTGTGCTGTCAGCATGGAGTCTGATGTGGGGCTCAATCCCACGAACTGTAACATCATGACCTGAGCTGGAATCAATGGTCGGACACTTAACTGACGGAGCCACCCAGGCACCCTTGAACATAAAGTTTAGAATGGCCCCAAGAACTTCTAGATTAAGAGCTTGTTTTATTAGCTCAAGCTTTTCAGGAGTAGTTTGGCTCTAACATTGTGGAAGTAAGCACACCTGCCTAATCTTTCTCCGCCTCTTGTAATTTTTTCCTTCCGTGTATTACTTGAAATATCTTTCTTAAGAATTGTCTTTCTTGGTTTAAAGATTTGGGACATAGGAGGACAACCCCGATTCCGGAGCATGTGGGAACGGTACTGCAGAGGAGTCAATGCCATTGTGTAAGCACTTTTTACAAACGTCAATTTAGGTTTCCAGGAAGAAAAGTTGTTTTTAATACTTCAAAGGCTCAATTTTTATTTCACACAATAACTTCCTCAGATATTTTCTTAGTGTAATTCCATTAATATGAAACTTGAAAAAATGAATCGTAAATGAGAGTTTTATTTATGTCTTTTGTTTATGCAGTTAAGAGCTAAGGGATATAAATGTTTTACTGCCATGTTTTAGCACCTAAGAATAGTCTATTTAAAAGTATTTTTGGGTACTGAGCTTCTCTTTATGTAGGCCTTTATTTTGATTAACAGTTTCAATAGTGTAAATCTTAAAATTAAAAACCTTTATTCCTAATTGTGATCATCAGAGAATTTGGAGAAGACATATTGAAACTGCTTTTTTTTTTTTTTAAGTTACATGATAGATGCTGCAGATCGTGAAAAGATAGAAGCCTCTCGAAATGAGCTACATAATCTTCTAGATAAACCACAGTTACAAGGAATTCCGGTAAGTATGGAGTTTTTGGTATATTATATGATTATAATATATTATTAGAAGTATAATTCTTTGATTATGTTATGTTCAAAACCAGTAAAATGTCTTCTGTCTTAAAGTCTTGAAAGGCTTATACTTATTGAATATGAGTCATATACTGGGCACTGTGCTATTTATTTATTTCTTAAACTATATGCAGTAGGAGCAGTGCTCAGTCCTGGGGATACAGTAATGAACAGAAGTGAATAGAATCATGCTCTCTGCCATCATGGGGCTTGTGGTTTAGTAGGAAAGGTGGATGCGATGAAATCATTTGAATAGTACAGCTCTGATAAGTGCTGCAAAGGAAAGGTACAAGGGGCCATGAAAGTTGTAAGTTAGAGGAGAGATTTGATCTAGTTTGAGGGAAGAAAGAAGGATTCCCCGAGGAAGTGATGCTTGAGCTGAATTGTGAGGGATATGGAGGCATGTGAGGGTTGGTTGGGACGATTGGAGGAGAAGGGAGTTGTAGACAAAGAGAGCGCTTTTGGAAGGAGGAAGCAAGGCACTGAGAGGAGGCCAGTCTCTCTAGAACACATAGCAAAGTGAGAGGGTGGTGAGCTATGAGGCATCTAGGACACTAGAGGAGGCTGGGCTAGGCTGGGCTGGACTGGACTGTGTGGGAGGCTGATGTAACATTTGAAATGATCAGATTTATTATTTAAGTCACTTTTATTTCAGTTTGAGAGTAGATTCAAGGGTCAAGAAGGACTATAAGGAGGACAGTTTTAGGAAGCTGTTGAAGTTGTACTGCAAATTATAGTACCATGAATTAGGGTGGTAGTAGACAAGATGGTGAGAAGGAAACAGGTATTAGGGATATTTAGGAACACTGTCCTCAGACTTGATAATGGGTTAAAAGAGGAAATGTAAAGAATAATTTCCTAGTTTTCTGGTTCGTGCATTTGTGCGGAGGGTGGTGCCTTTTGCTGAGCCAAGAATGCTGGAAAAGGACCAGGATTTAGCCTCATGACAATGAATGTCAAGTACTTGAGGTGTATTATCTCTGTGAATTCTCAGAACATAATGAGGTTCATGGTTATCCCTGCTTCATAAAAGTTGTTACTTATTCAAGGTTACATGGCAACATTTGTATGTTGTGCAGCCAGGTTTTGAATCCATGTCTATCTGACTTCAAAGCCAATTCTGTATCTCCTGTTTGAAAACCTGGTTCTATATACCGTAAGGAAACATCAGCCTTAAAGTCATCACGAGTCTTCTTAGTTGCAAGCAAAAGAAAGCTGACTTAAGCAGAAAGGAATTCATTGAAAGGACATTGGGTAGCTCTGAGAAGGCAGCACATAAGCAGGCTCAGGAAATGGGCTGGAACAAGGAAGCTCAGCAGCTGCCAGATACCCAGACCCACACCACAGAGTAAATCTGGTGACCACATGCAGGTTCTAAACACTGGATGTAATTTTTCTGGTTGGAAAGTCATCTAGGTGATTCTCTTTCCCTGTCAGAATGGGTTCTCCCTCCTGCTTTCTTGTGTAATTGGCTCTGCCTGGAAGGTTTTGGTCAATTTTAGATCTAGCAGAAAGGAAAGCTGGGGAAAAATGATCCACAGAAGCAAGAATCTCTGTTGGGAGGCAGATTCATACGGTAGGAGGAGGTTTCTTAAATGTAGTAAGAGGTCTAAAATGCTAGGCAACCTCCAAACTGACCACTGATAACAAATGACCGTGATGTTATTTTTAGAAACTCAGGCAGGTCCAGCTTGAGAACCTGGTGTGACTTAAATAAGAGTATAGAGAGGCATGGGAGTTGGGAAAGGGGAGACAGGCTGACCAAAGGTATTGAGGTTTGGCTCTTGGCACTCTGACTCCCTGTAGTGCATTCTCTTGTGAGCTCCTGGTGTCCCTGGCTTTCTGTCCTTTGTGCAGAGTCACAGTCTGGGGCCTAGGAGTACGATTGGTCAAAGTGTATGGAGTCAGCTGAGAGTATGCTGTATTAAGTGAAAGGAATAGGTATGACAAGGTAGACCTGGCATGTACTTTGTTGAGATACAGGTTTTTAGAAAACACTGACTTTAGAGTTTGGATATCATCAGGTATGTTACAGGTACTCATATTCTCGCTCTCTCTAAGGCAGAAAGGACATAGCTGAGAAAGATAGATTGGTAATTGGGAAGCCTGTTTCTGCTTTCCTTTCTTTTCAAAGTACATCTAGCAACCTGATGACAGCATTTATTGCTAGAGTTTAGAGCTGCTATATTTATCCTGAGCTCCAGACTTAACCATTGTCTTAGAATATTTATACGTGGTATTCTGTAGGATGGATCAGGAATTTTAAAAGCCTATTTATGTGTTTATATGATTAATGGCTAACAAAAAAATGGCTAAAAAATTGTTCCCCCGCTCTTGGTTGTGTTGGTAGACATTTATTTAGAAATAGCAGAATGCATACCGTAGACTCAGATTTTTTTTTTTTTTTTTTTTGAGAAAGCATGAAAGCACAAGTTGGGGAGAGGGAGAGAGAGAATCTTAAACAGGCTTTACACCTAGCTTGTAGGCTGCCTTGGGGCTCAATCTCATGATTGTGAGGTCATAACCTGAGCCAAAATCGAGAGTTGGACACTTAACTGACCGAGCCACTCAGGAGCCCCTAGACTTAGAATATTTTATTTTTTATTTTAGAGAGAGACAGTGTGAGTGGGGGAGAGGGGTAGGGGGAGAGAGAAAATCTCAAGCAGGTTCCATGCTCAGCATGGAGCCCACTGTGGGGCTTGATCCTATGACCCTGGGATCATAACTTGAGCTGAAATCAAGAGCAGGACACTCAACCAACCGAGCTGCCCAAGTGTCCCTAGTCTTAGAATATTTTATTTTATTTTTATTTTTTAAAATATTATTTGTTTTTCAGAGAGTGCAAGTGGGGGAGGAGCAGAGAGAGGGGGACAGAGGATCTGAAGTGAGCTCTGTGCTGACAGGCTGACAGCAGAGAGCCCGATGTGGGGCTTGAACTCAGGAACCATGAGATCATGACCTGAGCTGAAGTTGGATGCTTAACCAACTGAACCATCCGGGTGCCCCTAGACTTAAAATATTTTAAATGTTTATTTCTTATTTTTGAGAGAGTGAGAGTACCAGTTGAAGAGGGGCAGAGAGAGAGAGGGACACCTCACTGGCAGCAAAGAGCCCGATGTGGGGCTCAAACCTCCGAACTGCAAGATCACAACCTGAGCTGAAGTTGGATGCTTAACCAACTGAGCCAGCCAGGTGCCCCAAGACTTAGAATATTTTAAATAGAATTTGGCAGCCACATGTTGGATTAAGGGCATCTGTGTGGGAGAAGTTAAAATGGATGCTAATTTGAATGACAGAGTGAATGAGATAGGCTACCACTTAACACAAATATGCCTTAATAGTATGGCATGTGGTACCATTCCAGTTTTCATGTCCACAGATATGACTATCATATGCTTCTGTGACCTTTTCTTACATAAAAGTTTATTGTTAATATCTTTCCTTTTTAAAGGTACTAGTACTCGGAAACAAGAGAGATCTTCCGAATGCCTTGGACGAAAAACAGCTAATTGAAAAAATGTATGTCTTAAGAAAGAATGATGGTGTTTTTAAAAAAGTTTGGTTCTCACTTACACTTTTTTGCCCACTACTTTGTTTAGCATCATTATATTATTATTTAATTTTTAATTTTTATTTTTAGAGAGCACGTGAGACGGGGGAAGGGGCAGAGAGGATAGAGAGAGAGAATTCTAAGCAGGCTCCACACTCAGCACAGAGCCCGTCATGGGGCTCGATCCCATGACTCTAGAATCATGACCTGAGCTGAGATCAAGAGTGGGGCGCTCAACTGACTGAGCTACCCAGGCGCCCCTTAAGGATTTTATTTTAAAGTAATCTCTACACCCAACATGAGGCTCGAACTCACAACCCCAGGATCAAGAGTCGCATGCTCTTCTGACTGAGCCAGCCAGGCGCCGTTATTTAGTAATGCTTATTGCTATGTTTTTAGGTGAACATGGTAAATTTGGCCCACCAGAGAAGTGAATTTCTAAAATTTCAGTAGTGGTAAAATAATTTCTTCAGTATAAAAAGACCAGGAAAAGGAACAAAGGGTGATAAGTATGATGGTTGTTTTAGGCACTGACTTATTCTCTTAATTCTGCTTCTTATAGGAACCTGTCTGCTATTCAGGATAGAGAAATTTGCTGCTATTCAATTTCTTGCAAAGAAAAGGATAATATAGGTAAGAAATGACTGTTGAAGAAATGGGTATTACTGGAAAGGTGTCTTAATGGTTTCTAGTGTTTATTTTCCCCATTTCTGTTTAATTGACTTCCCTTTTGGAGTACTGTTGTTTTTGCCTCAGGAAAAATAATAGACATTATATATTTTGACAGCAAATACACATCCTGAATGTGCTCTATGCTATTTAAAGAAGTGAAATAGACATGAAGTTAAACATTATGTGATATCAATTTATTGTATTAATTTTGGTCGAGCTAGTATCCAGCTGTGCTTTTTAACAATGATGTTTTTGAAATAAGACTTCACAAAAATTGGTCTATTATTTGGTCTATAGGCACTGAAACAATTGTTCATTTATTGAACCAGTATATTACTGCAATATGTCAGTACTCTATTGGAGATATAAGCCAAAAGTACCCTTTATCTATTAAGTGTCTGTATAAATTTTCTAGAATTGCCATAGCAAATTACCACAACTTGAGCATCCAAACTCAAGGTGTCACAGGGCCCTGAAGGCTGCTGGGGAGTATCCTTCCTTGCCTTTTCTTAGTTTGTGATTGCCTGCAGTCTTTGACTTGGAGATGGCATAACTCCAGCTTCTGTCTCTGGCCTCACACAGCCTTCTCCTCTGTGTGTGTCTCTGTGTGTATTTTCTTTTCTTATAAAGACATATATCATTGGATTAGGGCCTACCTTAATCTAGTATGATCTCATCTTACATCTGCAAAGACTATTTCCAAATAAATTCTAAAGTTCTGGTAGGTGTGAATTTTTAGGGACTCTCTTCAATCTAGTACAGTGTCCTTAAAGAATACGTATATCTGGTTGGACTTTAGTTTCTTAACTAATTTATGAGAGATTATGTAATAAAAGTATATTGGAATGGGTAAAAAGAGTCAAAGGTAAAAAGCAAAGAGGACTGGAAGAGTTTGACAAGATAAATTACTATTCCAACCTGTTAGTTGCTTGCTTGAGTGAAAAGACCTCTAACAATGCAATAAAATATACTCAGTGGTAAAGTATAATCTTCACGAAAAAAGCTACTCACGCTAAGTCACATGGTTCTTGTCTGGACATGACTGGCTCAACCAAAGTATGAAAGGAGAGTTCAATGCATGCATCTTGAAGCGGCTGGGTAGGAGCCTAGGGATTTTTGTGGCACCTTCACTTTTCTGAGTTTTGGTGGTCACTGATGAAAAAGATCACTGTGTGGGTCAGTACAGAAAAATGAGGCTATCCATCATTGCTGCATAGTAGGCTACGGACAGCGTGTGCTTTGGAGTCACGCAGCCTCAGGCCAGAACACTTGGTCCTAAGTTACTTTCTGACAGGCCTTGGACAAAGCTCTTAACCTCCCTGATCTCCAGTTTTCACTCATCTATAAAATGGTGATAATGGCAGCAATTTCAAAACTCTCTTGTGAGAGGGAATGTGACAATGCATTACAACATTTGACATATGGTGGATGTCACATGGGGGTATTAGTTTTCTATTGCTGCTGTCAATTAGCATCCTCTCATGGTTCTCACTGAGCTAGAAATCAAGGACTAAAATGACAGGTTGTGCTCTTTCTGGAGACTCTAGGAGAGACTCCATTTTCTTGCCTTGTTTTCACCTTTTAGATCCTGCCTGCTTTCTTGGCTCATGGCTCCTTCCTCCATATTCAAAGCCAAAAACATTATCTCTCTCTGACCATTTTACCATAGTCACACCTCCAATTAAAAAAGAAAAAAAAAAAACAACACCGAAAACTTGTATTGGCACTTGTAAATAGTGCCAAAAAAGTGTGTTTAAAAGGTATTCTGAGATTTTTTTTCCTTTAGCCTTGTTCATTTTGTACTGGTTCTTACCATAGTTCACTTTTTTCCCAAGTGATTTCTAGTCTATCAAGTTTTTCCCCATACCTTCTCAAACATGCTCTGATGAGCTCAAATTGTTGATAGTTTTCTGGCTAATTCTGGGCTTTCTTTCTCTTTTATTTTATTTTATCTTATTTTACTTTTTATTTTGAGGGTTTTCTTTTTTTTTTTTTTTTTTTTTTGAGTTTTTTTGAGACCGAGAGACAGCATGTGTACATGAGTGGGAGAGGGGCAGAGAGAGAAGGAGAGAGAGAATCCCAAGCAGGTCTGCGCAGTCAGCACAGAGCCTGACCCTAGGCTGAGTCTCGAGAACCATGCGTTCATGACCTGAGCTGAAATCAAGAATCAGATGCTTAACCTACTAAACCATCTAGGTGCCCCATAAAGATTTTATTTTTATTAGTACTATTTTTAAATGTTTATTTATTTTTGAGAGAGAGAGACAGACAGTGCAAGCAGGGGAGGGGCAGAGAGAGAGGGAAACAAAGAATCCGAAACAGGCTCCAGGCTTTGAGCTGTCAGCACAGAGCACGGATGCAGGGCTTGAACCCACAAACCGTGAGATCATGGCCCCAGCTGAAGTCGGACGCTTTACTGACTAAACCACCCAGGCACCCCAAGATTTTATTTTTAAATAATCTCTGCACCCAACATGGGGCTTGAACTTAACAACCCCAGGATCAAGAGTCCTATACTCCACTGACTGAGCCAGCCAGGCCTCCCTGAGCTTCCTTTAAAGAGCACCTAAAAGCAGTGTGAGCCTAATAAGTTGGTGATGGACACAAACTCTCCTCTATTAAATGGGTAGAATAAGTGATTTGTTATATTGTGAGCATTCAGATAATTTTCAGACTCTTCAAACACTTAGGGTTACATAGTTTATTAAAAAAAAATCCCCCCCCCCGTGTTAGGAGGAATTCTTGTTAAATTTTAGGTTGTGACGCCATGAGAGTATTTACTTATACAACAGTGTTCTCATCAAAGGATTTTTTTTCCCCAGGAGATGTTTGACAACGTCCAGAGACACTTGGTTGTCATAATGAGGAGTGTGATGCTGGCACATAGTGGGTAGAGACCAGAGATATTCTAAACATGCTACAGTCTCCACGGCTAAGAATCGACCAGCCTAAAATGTCAGCAGTAGTGGCAAGGCTGAAAAACACTGTTCTATACTAACCGTAATTTTTAGGGCATTGTGCTATTCTGTAAATCCATTTTACCACTTTGAATACTCTCTAGTATTTCATAAAATAGGAAAAAGAAGTTATTGAAAGGAGAAAAAAAACCCTTTATTTTATTACCTTAACAAACTAGCCAGATAGTTTCTTGAAAAAATCTTGGGAGCTCATTTAGGAAGGAAATGCTGGAGAGCTGATGAGAAAGAACTTTTGCTATTTGAGGCTGATCTTCCTAGTCTGTCATAGAGCTCCAGAGACACCAGTGTGTGATTGTAGAACTCCTGCTTCACTTTGTATTATCAAGCCCTAGGACATGGATCCACTCTACCTAGATTCAAATAAGCAGTTTGTAAATCAGAATTTGGAGCAAGAAATGCAGCTAATAGCGAATTAGATTAGACTTCTTGGATAATCAAGTCAGAACATCCTCCTTAATTTCAGCTTTTACAACATTTTAGAACCAAATTCATGAATTTACTAAATTGTTCCAAAGGTATCTCAGTGCACATGGATTGTATATTCTCCTTCCAGCTTCCTAATGTGGCATATGAAATACTTGAGTAAGGTATCCTCAGACCACACATAGAACAGATTACTTCTGGGAACATGATCTTTGCAAAGATGACTCATGTTTGTGGCCCTTTTTGTTATGGAAGATGACTTCTTTTTCTGAGTATCTTATTTCTTTTCTGCCTTTTTATCTAGTCTTAAGGATCCATCTGTCTTTAGGATATGACTTCTGTCCAGTGTCCACAAGTTTTAATTTTTTTAAGTGAATATCTTAAATATTTAAAACTAGGCATTTCACTTTCAGTTTTACCTTTCTTTCCGTTCAGTTCTAATGAACATGGCTTTGCTCTTACTGCATACTGCTGTCCCCCTTTGAAAGCGTACAGTCTGGTTCAGCAATCAGGTTAAATCATTGTTTTCACAACTCTGAGCAGATCATGTTTGTTCAGATCTCAGCTCTAGGCTATTCTTTATATGTATGTGGAGTACAGTTTCTGTAACACACATTAGCTGGGAAACTGAATTTGCACTCAGCTCTCAGGCTTGGAGAATCGAATGCTCCTTTTGATAGATGCTCACATAGGGGTGACACATTTTAAAGAACTCAATGACAGTGACTCAGTGTTTGACTTAGCTGCTTTCTCTTGTCACTCGAAGTGCTTTTCTTAGCTAATTTCAGCTACTATAGCTTCACCTGCCACCTCTATTATGGTAGCTTACCAGTCTGCATCCCTTTCTGAGATCCATAGAGCTAAAACTACCTGCTGGACATCTCCATGCCTGTTATCTTCTTACACCTCAAACCTGATGTGCTTTATAGCTTAATTCTTTTTTTTTTTTTTTTTAATGTTCATTTATTTTGAGAGAGCACAAGTGAGGGGACAGGCAGAGAGAGAGGGAGAGACAATCCCAAGCAGGCTCTGTACTGTCAGTGCAGAGCCTGATGTGGGGCTCAATCTCATGAACCATGAGATCACGACCTGAGCCAAAATCAAGAGTCAGACGCTTAACCGACTGAGCCACCTGGACGCCCCTACAGCTAAATTCTTAATCTTTTAATTCTCAAGTCTGTTCTTTCTTTAGCCACTGTGTTTGTCAGCAGCTCCATGACATACACAACTCACTGAAGTCAGAATGTTCTTTCTCACCCACTACATATAGGCAGTCTGTTCTATTCTGTATGTTAGTCAATTCTGCATTTCCTTCTTCTATCCCTATAGCACTTGTTTGCTTCAGGCCTTCCTCCACTTCATATTCCTGCTGTGGTATTTGGCGTCTGTGTTAGCAGCTTTCCAAGTTGTTCTCTGTTGCCATTGTTGAGCATGCTAAAATAAAGTAATATATGTTCTCTGCTTAAAATTCTGCAATAACTTCTAGTTGACTTGAGAATAAAACCCAAACTTAGCAGCACCTTAGAGTGAGATACAAGGATATCTGGCTCCCTCTTGTCTGTGGTTCTTTGTTGAGGACATTTTTGCTCCCAGGGGACATTTGGCAATATCTGGAGACATTATTGGCTGTCACAACTATGAGTGTGGAGGGGGAGTGATAATGGCATCTAGTGGTAGAGGTCATGGATACTGCAAAATGGTCTACCATGCACAAGAAAGGCCCTCTTCCCATCCCAGCATAGAATTACCCAGTCCAAAATGTCTAGAAGGTGAAGTGAGAACCCCTGCTGTAGCCTTAGCAACGAGTGGCAGCCCCTTCCCCCATCCCTGTGCTTCATCCACATCTTATCAAATATAACCCATCCAGATCTCCACAGTGTTCATGTCTTTGTTTATTCTTTTGCTTTTGTTGTTTCCTTTGCCTGGAATTCTGCCGGGCAACCCTCCTCCCAACCCCAAATGATTTCTTCTCTGTTTTCCAGCTTTGACACTAAAAACTCCCTGAGGGCAAAGAGGGTTTCTCCCATATCTTTGCATTCCTGGCACTTCATGTAATAGTACCTTGTCTTAAGGCAGTTAGTAAATTTTTGAGTGAATAAAAAGATGGCACAAGCTGTCCTGAGCACACAGACCTCATGAGTCTCTCATAATTCCTTAGACTGCCCTCTTGACGTTTTGGTAATGGAGAATAGTAGTATAGATGCAGAAAAGCAGAAGAGGGCAGGGCCAGCATGTATTTTGAATTAGCTGCATTTTAAATATTATCTCTCATGTTTAGTAGTTTCTTAACTTTGATATCTTAATGCCTTCAATTTTTTTCCCTCCATCTTTAGATATCACACTTCAGTGGCTTATTCAACATTCAAAGTCTAGAAGAAGCTGAAGCATCTCCTGAAGTCATCCAGTCCTTCCTGGCTATAATCCTAGAATTATTGTCCGTTCCTCTGAAGTACTTCCCAGAATACGGTCCTTCCTAAACCCAAGAAATTGCCTTTTTCAGAGTTTATTTCTCATGTGCACTGCTGAAGATGTGTATCCCTAATCCTTCATAAAGAATCAGCTAGAGTTGTCATGATAAAGTCAGCACACACAAAAAAAGCTTCTTATACATACTTGTCTTAAACAGTGTGTAGAGCTTTTTTTAAAAAAAACAAAAAACAAAAAACAAAAAACAAAAAACCCCAAACACATGTGACCATCTTAAATCAAGACAATTGCATATATATGTTCTGGTCTTTCTGGGCCAGATTTTTATATTGGTTTTCAGTAAATGTCTATGATATTTCGTTATAGAGTCCATTAGCTTAATACTGATACTGACTTGATACAGCATGAAGTTTCTAGTGCCACACACAGTATTTAGAAAACCTTTAGCCTGACTCATGTGGGATAAAAACATAATGTTTACCTGTCTCACAAATGCATGTGAAATGTATAATTACACCTTAGGAATTTAAAAAATGGTCTGCAAAGAGTGAGCGAAGGCACCAGATCAGTGTTGTTAATTGGTTTTTTACACTGGTGAGATCGTATATGAGTTTAAAAAACATTCTGCTTTCTGAGAACTCTTCATCACCAGATAGCAGTTGGGAATATGGGAGGAACTGAGGCATGCTGTTGTGTATCTGTCCAGATCATTACTTCTCTATTTTTTCTTCTTCTTTTTTTTTTTTTTTTTTTCTGGGTTCAACACACTTTTTTAAAGGGTTGGGAATTGAGGATTTTCTCAAAAGCTTTCATGAATTTAGAGCATTCCAGCCAATATAATAAAATGTGCTAAGAATGTCAGACTTTGTTCAAACACCTGTTTGTTCTTTCTTTCTCCAGTCATTAAATCAGTGCTGCTGCATGACACTCTAACTCTCGACTTTTTATATCCAGTCATAGACTTTCAGCACAATAGATACTTAGAAATAAAAATTCTTATTTTTCTCTCTTATTGATGTAAGGTTTGGCACTCTTTTGTCTGGTGCCATTAGACATCTCGATTATTGTGACAACTCTAGACCTGCCTGCTCTATCTAATGTAATCATGCGCAACGTCTACAGGTTGTTTAATAATCACCCGGGGAACTGAGGAGCTGATGCTGTGGATTGTTTGCTTCTATGATACGGAGATGTATACAAACTTAAAACGAACATGTTTCGTAGTTTAGTGATGTCCATATACACAAAGGGACATATTACTACTGGTTCACTTGTAAATTGTTATTCACATAAACCACTGTAGTAGATAAAACTCTATGGTACACCTGCTTATGTGTTGCCTCACACTGTGTGTGATTTTGTTTCTTTTGTTAAGCAGCACTCATGTAGACAGTGCATTTCCAGACATGTTGAGCACTCAGAAGTGCAGTCAACAGTGAGTTCTTTTAATGAATACCAGTTTTAATTTATAGACTGCCATGGCCTTAACAATATTCTGTACAAAATACTGCACTGTGTTGCACAGATAGTCCTTGTTTTCCTCCATTCGCATTTTTATGAGTAGAATCTCAGCTTTTAAAATTCTGTTCCTATTCTTTGAAGCATGTTGCATACTTCCCTGATGGGATGGATGGTTCTGTAAATGAAGGGAAATTTAAACTTGCTACTGTAGCTCAACACCATTAATGGTCACTGTGAACCATTACAGAGAATGTGGCAATTTGCTTGTGCCTAAAAGGAGGAATTGGAACTAGAAAGTGTGACTCTGTGGGGATCGCATAGGTTTGTTATTTGACCTATAGCTAAACCTTAAATGTGTTTGTGTGTCTGTTCATTGCTTTCAGCATTTCAAGACATCCAAACTCTACTACCAACATTTTCCTGTGCATTAACTTCTGCATGTGAAAACTTAACAGTTACTGAACTTTGTAAATACGTGAATTTTTTAATTTAGGTGATGCATTTTTTTGTCTGTTTACTGCTCTTCTCAGCTTTATTCAATAAACTTGCATTTTGAGGGTTGTATTGACCATTTTAACTGAAAATGTGCATCCTGATGGAAGGTGCTGACGTTTTTGGAAGGGGACAGAAAGAAAGTTATCGTGAGCAGGGTCCACAGACAATGTGCTGGAAAGAAATCAGCTCATTTCTCAAAGAACTGGGTCTGTGGGCTAGTTAACATAGAAATAAACTTTTACAATATCCACAGAATTGATACTAGGATTTGGCGGGGGGAGGCAGGGTGGAGGAGATGCTGTTAGCTGTAAACTGTCATGATACACCAAATTTAAGACTTTCACAAGTGGCAAGAGCTAGTTAAGCATTTTATGATCTATTCTTTTTAAAAATCATAATGAAACTTTATTAATAAATTGAAGTTGCAAGGCATGCCTACTTACTGACTAGAGTTCCAGAATGAAAAAATTTTAAATATCAAACGTTATGGTTTTCCCACAAAGGCACATGTTTAAAGTAAAGCCATTTGGTCTCCTTTCCTGTGTGTTATCTTTTGCACTATAAAAGTGAACATTTATCTCCTCAAAGCTACTGCAAAGATGGGATTTTTTATGTAGTTTTACTCAAGAAAAGTTCAGCCTGGCTTTTCCTCCTATATCCATACTGTTGTTCTGGATAGTCAAACCATGTTGGCCAATTGGGTGTGATTCAGCATTTCTAGGACAGAAATTTCGAGGATATCCAGATTCAGTTTTTGTAGGGGATTGGTGGAGAGATTGAGTTAGGCTGTTCACCTGCCCTCTTCTCACCACCCTCCTACCAAAGTGATTTTTGAAGGAGTGTGTGTGTCCCTGGGGCCAGTGGGTAGGGGTGCAGGGAGGATATAAGTTTAGCTTCCTGTATCCTTGATTTTCAAGTTGATACCTGCTTTCAAAAATTGAGACTTATAAAAATCTGTCCCTTTGATTCCGTCAAGTAAATTGGATGTATTGGGCTGTGGCTACTTTAGTATTCATTGTTTTGACTGAGGAATTAATTGCCTTGTGTAATTCTATCCATACAAGATCCAGTTACACTGAAATCCTGTTGATTTGGTAATTCCAACCTCTCAGGGTCTGGCAGATTGAAAACTGGAGTGGAAGTCTGAATTTACCATAGTCAGCATTATAATGTAACATCCAATTGGCCAAATACTTTAAAAATTCCATTGTGGGGAAACCAGCATGTTTAGTATTCAAGATGTTTTTTTCTCTTAAAAAACTTTAAATGTGCCCTCAACAACGTGCATGCCTGTGAACATACTTGAAAAGGAAGACTGTAAAGCAAACACTAGCCTTACCAACTTCCCTTCAGCTTGCACATCTACAAATGTGGGGGCCACTGCAGGTGTTTCCTGTTGATTAGTAAATAGCCTCCACACAATTTCTGTTTAAAACTCAGCTATTAATAAAAATGGGCGCTTTTGTAATTGCTCCCTCTTGAATGTTCTTAGGGAAACAGAAGCAAGTCATTGACATGATAGATGGCAATGGGAAGTTCTTTAATCTAAGCAACGGCAGTAGTCATTCATTATTTCATTTCATTAACAAGCTCTTTCTTCAGTAAGGTAATTCTGTTTTAAAACCGCAAGGCAGCTGGTATGCAAGGCAGCTGGTAACTTAGGTGATGGCAGATTTCCTAGCAGGAATCAGAGTGGGAAATCTACTTTAACTTCATTTTATGGGGGCTTGCAGGTCAAGGGATGAGGCAGGGAAATAATTTGTCAGTTGAAAATGCTAATACAGTTTGACTCTGTCACGAGTGCTGGATTGGCATTTGAGAATATGGGTTCTTTTGTTTTTATTAACTGATTGTGTGATGAGTTGCTGAATCCCTTCTGGCTCTGTAGTTTTCCCATCTATAAAATGAAATGTGGAAGATTTCTAATATAATTTCTCCTAACAGACTATGGTTCTACAGCCAAGAGAAGTGGATGGTGGTAAAACAGAGAAGAAAGATGAAAAGGCCCATTCGTCCTAGTGAATATGTTAACTTTGCATGTTATTCAGCTTGCAAATAATCCAAAAGCACAAATATTTACATTTTATCACTTTAACACATTTAAGGGCTAGAGATCACAGACATTTTGTAGAATGATACAGTAACTTAGATTTTGTTTGAAGGAAATGCTGTAAAACATAGGGGCTTATATTTTGAAAGCCATTTAAAAATTTTAAAGCTTTTCTCCCAGACTGCAAAAAAATGTTTATTCTGGTATACAGTGTGGAAAAATACATATCTACTACCAACTCGGGGGCAAACTTTTAGAGCTAATGTTTAACACTTTATAACTGCTGTGTTGCTGGGTTCTGCTAGAATTTATTTGGAGCTTGGGGAAAACTGGAACAGTTAAGAAAATGCTTCTTTTCAAAGCAGTGAGAGGGGAAAAAAAACAACAAAGTGAGCGTATATAGGAGGTGGAACATTAATAGATTGCCTGTTATGGTGTCTCCTTCAACCAGCTTTTAGATAATCTACAGCTTTGGCCTACCCTCAGTTTTGTACAATCTATATCACACAATGTGTGTCTTCTTTCTACATATTAAAAGTGCATCATTTGTATCTGCTGCTGCCCAGTATATGAATTAGGTAACTCCTTTTTCTATTTGTATCATTTTGTAAGGAAAAAGAAATTGTTCACATTTATCATACCACTAACTGATGGAAAGCACAAGCTCTCCTCACTCTTAAAAGAAGGTTAAGAATTTTTATGATTTCCACTTTCTCTGTAAACATCAGTTACCTAAAGTGTGGGGCATGGCACATGGATGGTGAACATTAGTTCTTGATGGATAATCACTGCATTGGATTTAGTGATTTAGTAGTTAGAACAGGTGCGGAAAGGAAGCTTACCACTTCCTAGGTCCGCTTTATAATTTTCTTAAATGATTTTTAATAGGTGAGTTACATGACTTAACAATTGAAAATACCTAAAAAAAAGATGAACTTTTGGTTCCATCCATGACTGTGTAACCAACTACCCTTCGACCACCACTCTAGACTTACAGGTAATCCTTAAATCACTTTCTTTAAAAAAAATTTTTTTTTTATGTTTGTTTATTTTGAGATAGAGACAGAGTGCGAACAGGTAAGGGGAAGAGAGACGGAGACACAGAATCTGAAGCAGGCTCAAGGCTCCGAGCTGTCAGCACAGAGCCCAAGGCAGGGCTCGAACCCACAAACTGCGAGATCATGACTCAAGCCGAAGTCAGACACTTAACCGACTGAGCCACCCAGGTGCCCCTTATATCACTTTCATATTTATTTTCCTAGTGTTTTCCTTATACAAAATAAAAGCAAGTAGAAATATGTATGCTTTTTTTTATTATTTATTTAAATCCCTTTCTTACATTGAAGGTGGCATACTGATTTGAACATGGCTTTTTTCCACTTACACTTTCCTGGCGATCTTTCTGTATCAATATAGAGAGAGGTCCCAATTCTCCTTCACAGCACCATGGTTCCCATTTCATTGTGTATGTGGTTTTCACTGTTACAGATTCCAGTTTACCTAATGGTCCCCTGTTGATAGACATTTGGGCTGTTTATAACATTTTGCTTATGTAACCAGTACTGCAGTGAATCGTGGACGTTTGCAGTAATTCACATAACCATGACTGGGTCAGAGGGTAAATGCATTTGTCTTTATGCCAGGAGTTGTCAATCTGCCCTTTACAGGGGATGGGCCACTTTTTAGTTCTAGTTCCTGTCCCCCGAGTCTTGTCAGTCAGCAGAGTGTGTTGACAAACTTCTGGATTTCTGCCCATTAAATAGGTGGGAACGATAATTATATACTATACAGTTTTGAATATGAGAAATTTAGCTTTTCTTACCCAGCTGAGGAAACAATATTACCTTAATTCTGGAGTTGGATCACCAAGTTGATGGGATAATAGGTAATCTCCCTGTTTTTGCTTAAGTCTCCCCCTACCCCTACTCCACCTTTTACAAAGCAAGTAGATACTGCTTCAGAAAGAAGCAATGCTGAGTTTTAAAAGTTATAATTACATCACTTGTTTCTTTTTTATATTACTGTTTTGGGCACTAAATCATTTATAATTTCTTAGAGTAGAAAAATCCTCCTTTTAATAGACTATTTTAACCCTGATATTTAACATAGGAATCTCTGGGAGTATCCTTGTACCTTTTGAGGTTGTTATGGGGCCAGACCTATTTTCTAGCTTCACAGTTTTAGGAACCTAGTGCACTGATTGACTCAGACTCACAAGATTGATTCTGAAAACTGGAATATCTGCCTATTTATTTACAATGCAGGATATCTTTAAAAGCACCAACATACACCTTCTAGGTCATCTCCTTCAACTATCAGAGTTAAGAGGAGATTGAATTTGTATCACCTTGTGGGATGTAACTCCACATCACAGAGATTTGACCGTGAGTATAGAAGCTAGAACAGGTTGAGTTAAATAGAACTCGAATTAGATGTGAGGATTCAAATGTCTTTCAGGCGTTCTTGGACTGTGGTGAGTTTTAGTCCTGTCCTAGCTTACATTAGGTTTCCTTAGATATATTTTTCTCCTAAAACAGTGCTTTGAAAATAGGAGGGGCTTATTCATCCAACAGACCTCAGGTTCAAAAATACTAGGTGCTTTTACTAGATGCTGGTCAGTTCAGAGTAGTAAAAATAGGGCTTACTAAAAGTACTGTTGTAGGTACATTATATACATTCAGTAATTGAATTCTCACAACTGCCATATGCAATTGAATTCTCACAACTGCCATATGCTCATGTGTTTTCTTTTCTTTTTTTTTTGTTTTTTGTTTTTTTTTTTTTTGTAAGTAGGCTTCAGGCCCAGTTTGGTACCCAATGTGGGGCTTGAAATCATGACCCTGAGATCCACCCCTGAGCTGAGATTGAGTTGGACCCTTAACTGGCTGAGCCACCCAGATGCCCTTGAGTACTGGTTCCTTTTTTTTTTTAATGTTTATTTCGGGGGGGGGGGGGGGGGGGGAGCCAGGGTGGGAGTGGAGGAGGGGCAGAGAGAGAGGGGGAGACTTAGGATCGTAAGCAGGCTCCAGGCTCTGAGCTGTCAGCACAGAGCCCAATGCAGGGCTCAAACTCAGGAACCGTGGGATCGTGACCTGAGCTAAAGTCAGACACTTAACCGACTGAGCCACTCAGGTACCTCGAGTACTGGTTCTTATTACCCTCATTTTACAGATGAGAAAACCAGCTCCAGAAAAGTTAAGTAACTTTCCAAGGTCACTCAGAAGCCAGAGCTACGATTTGGACATCTGGCAATCAGACTTGGGTCTGGGTTCTTAGCTATCACCTCTTTTACGTCCCCCAGAGTAAAGGCATTTTTACCATAGTACGTTTCATTTTTTTAATCAGCCCCCTAATGCTTTTGTAAGATTGTGCAGAAAACAGTTTCTTGAAGAGTTGCTTTTTAAGATGGAGGTTTTCTGATTAGATAGGGATGTTGTCCCAATCTTATCAGCCACATTTACCTTGAGGGGAATCCTAGGCTAATCTGAAAGGCTAGCACAAGATCTTCTGTTCTCTTTTGGTTCCGTTTAATTCGAGATGAAACAGTTTCCGAATCTGGCCCCTAAATCTTGGACTGTGCCTTGCAGGAAGCTAATGTTAACATTGTTGCCTCTGTGGTATCTTGGGAAGAGTAGAAAAACCAGTCTTCATTTGCTTTGAGGGCCAGCTAGTTTGGGTTAAATTTCACTAAAGTTCAGGAGGGAGACCTGGGCAGTAGCTTGTTTTCTGCCTACAGTAAGTAGCTCAGAGAACTTGAGCCTTCCGACCTGATTTCTTCCCTTTTGGCTTGTGGAATGGGCCTAACAACGCTTTCTGTGAAGATTAAGGGAGAATATAGGAAAGGATTCTGAAAACTATAAGACATATATGACTGGCAGCTATTGTCTGTTTTACCATCAAAAACATCTTTTAGAAGTTGGATGGTTTTCTCTGGTTATGAAGAGAAATTTGTTTTTGTTTTTAACTAGAGCTTATTTCCAAATGTGAGGACAAGAGCTGTCATTAATGTGGTCTACACTTGACCATGGTGCAAGATCAAATTTAAAACCTTTAAAATTTGCTTATAATGAGATAGCTTAAGAAGGAAACCTATAACACATACCTTAATATTCACATTCAGTTTGCAAGTTCTGGGAAGGCAGACCTGAAAGTTCAGGGTCAAACCCTAAGATTGGACTTCTGGCAGGGTTCCCAGCTGCCTTTCACAGAGGAGTAAAAGCAGAATCTTCGTAGGCAAAAGACCATGGCTCAAGCTATCTTTATAACTCTTTAGTGCCTGGGCAGGCTTAGCTCTCAGGACTTCTGGAGGAATAAGGCTCAGCCAACAAAGAGGGCCATCTCAGGTGCCAGTTACCTTGTGTGTTGTAATGAAATGTTTCTTTGTGGTCCTTCTCAGTCCCCATCACATCTCTGTGTTGCAAAAAGTCCCCTGACTCTGAGAATGTGATGACTGAGCCACATGACAACTTTATCATTCTCTTAGTCACTCCCTTGGTGGCTCAGCCAGTCTCTGACGTGGGCCATTCATTAGGCTTTGTTTCCTAAGCTTTTCAGAAACTTTGGTGTAACAAGCACATGGTCTAAATTTGAGGGAAAACCTTAACCGGTACCTACAAATGTAGCAAACAAAAGAAAACAAAACCCCTCAACTATTGAATCTTTACCTGAAAGCCATAGCCTTTCAGAGCTGACATTTGCAACCCTCTTAATTATAGGAAGTAGATATAGAATGTGTAAAGTGATTTGACCAGGAATCTATCCTACACCCCAAAGGTTAGGTCACTACTGTGGTGCACAGGAGAGATGGTGGGAATAGAAGGAGCGGGAGGGGACGTGGTTAAATAGATTTGGCAAAAATAATTTGGTGGTAGTGGCGGCCTTGATTCTTCACTTCTTTTTTTAAAGATCCTATTTCCTAGACAAAGGCAATATAATCTAATTCAGTATTTCTTGAAATTGCCAGATGCTAAGAACAGCACACGAGCACTTGTTACACACACATTCCCAAGACCCTCCACTGACGTTTGCTATGTCTAGGACGGGATCTGGGAATATGTGTTTCACAATCACAGCAATTCTTACAAATTAGGGTGTTCTGATAAAAATAGAATTGAGGATACCGTTTAGTGCAGTCTCTAGCTACAAGGTAGTATCCTACCCCCGCTGTAAACAGATGGTCAAGTTAAAAAACCCTGCCCTTGAGATGCAAAAGTAGCTCCTTTTGAAAGGAACTGTCCCTTTCCCTCCTCTTCCTTCGGTCATTTGACTGGCACCATCCCAAACCTACAGCTGGAGTGGCTTTCTCCAGGCCCAGCTAGGCGGGAGACACACACTACCCTAAGCCGGGCGGTCGGGGAGCCCCGTCTCCGTCCGGCGTCCGGCTGGTGCAGCCGTGCCGCTCTCCCATTGGCTGGAAGTTTCCTCGCCAGTAGCCCGAGCGGCCCCTACTCGCCACGCCAGCCCTTCTGGGCTCCGACCGCCCAGGGGGCGGGGCGGAGGCAGGGGCGGGGCCCAGAGGGCGGGGCAGGAAGATGGGGCGGGGCCTCACGGCGCTGCGGAAGTCTGGGCCGGCCTATGGCGCGGGAGGGAGTCCCCGGCCGCGCCCCACGAGGCCGGGCCGGGCCGGGCCAATCCCGGGCGACTGGGCGGGCGAACGCGGGGCCCGGCCGGCCGGCCCGAGGGACTGGGGGTGGGGGACAATGGGCCGGTTCCTGGTGCGTCACGGGGGAGTTCCTTAAAGGGGAAGTGAGCGGGGCTACGGGCGGGTGCGGGGTGCGGTGGTCCGCGGGGGAGGCCCCCCGCGCTTTAAAATAATGCCCGCGGCGCCCGCGCGACCATGCAATGGCGAGCGCTCGTCCTGGGGCTGGTGCTCCTCCGGCTTGGCCTCCATGGAGTGCTGTGGCTCGTTTTCGGGCTGGGGCCCAGCATGGGCTTCTACCAGCGTTTTCCGCTCAGCTTCGGCTTCCAGCGCCTGAGGGCCCCCGACGGCCCCGTCTCTCCTGCCTTAGGGTCCGCGGGCCCGTCGGGGCCGTCGTGGCTGCAGCCGCCGGTCCCCGGGGCGGCGGCGGGGCGGCGGCGGGCTCCGCGGCGGCCCGGGCCAGGCATGTGCGGCCCGGCCCACTGGGGCTACGTGCTGGGTGGCCGGGGCCGCGGCCCGGACGAGTACGAGAAGCGCTACAGCGGCGCCTTCCCGCCCCAGCTGCGCGCCCAGATGCGCGACCTGGCGCGGGGCATGTTCGTCTTCGGCTACGACAACTACATGGCGCACGCCTTTCCCCAGGACGAGCTCAACCCCATCCACTGCCGCGGCCGAGGGCCGGACCGCGGGGACCCGTGAGTAGCCGGCGCTGGCCCGACGCCCGGGGCCGCGCGCACCACGCGCTTCCTTGCGTCCTCCGGGTTCCCCAAGGGATGCCATAGCGTTTAGGGTCCAGCGGGCCACACCCGCCCACCTGGGGCCTTGGCCCGACCCCCCTGGAGGTCCCCCTGGGCTTGGTGGGGGTGTGGATGGGTCCGTGGCTGTCTTCTTCCTCGATTCTCCCGGAATGTCAGTTACAGCACAGCTGTCCAGCTCAGTCTCTTTTACAGATGGGGAAATTGAGGCTCAGAGACCGGAAGGGACAGTGGCAGTACCAAGGGGTAGCTTCGGGGGCTTTTGACTCTCATCTCCAACTCCTTCTCCAGATGAATATATAATCAAAATGAAATCCCTTGTAAAAACGCAGTTTCGAAACAAGCCCTTATTTCCCCGCACCTGCTCGCATCCCTGGCTTTTCTGTATAAAAATTCGAGAGTTGATTCTGGGAAAGGACTTGTCTAAAGCCAGGTAATGAGTGCGAGGCAGAGCGGGGTTACAACCTTTCTCCTTCATGTACAGGGGCTGCTTCTTAGGCTGAGGATACTTACATGAAAGGGAGAGGGAGGGAGGCAGAGAGGCTATCTAGCTGAGATTTGGGGTCCTGATACGCAGGCTGTGATTCCCTGGCCGCAGAATTGACTGCCACCTTTATCTGTCCCATAAATTCCTCCCCTCTGGTGGCAAGGTTGTCACGGAAGTTCAGCCAGTGTTCCTTTCCACCAGCCTTGTCTGTGGAGGCCAAGCTTCCAGGGTCACTGCTGTTGACATCAGAGTCCAAGAGGACAGCACACTCAGCTGAGGACCTTCCACCTGGAGGGAATGGGTGTGCTTTGTCACTGACCCTGTTAGACCACATTGGTGACTACCTTCCTCTGTGTGGTGAGGGTGGACCAGAGGAGCTGCTCAGTGTCCTGGCCCCACATCCTGGGGGTGGCTTTGTACTTCTGGGGGATGTACTTTCCTTCACCTGGGGAAAACGAGTCCGATCCTTAAGTTCTGAAAAGGAAGCCCGTATACTAAAGGGATTTGAAGGGTTTTAAAAAATGGTTTGTTGTCTCCAAAGTCATATTTTAAATGACAGTTTGAGGAGCATGAGTTTCAGTGATGTAAGGGCACATTCCAGGCTACTTTCAAGGGACTGTGCCTTTCTAAAATTGCAGGAAACTGATGAGTTATTTTTCTTGCTTCACTAGATCAGGCTTTATGCATATAAATATCTTCTATCTTAATTTTTTTGGGGGGAAAAATTTTTCTTAAGTTTTGAAAAAAAATTGCTGAGCCTTTCCAGATGTTTGGAAAGTAATGAGTCGTTTGTTGGTGTTTAACTGTACCAGGCTTTATGCCTGTGTATTTTCTGTTAATTTCATTTTTTATTGTTGGAGGAAAAAAAACATTAAAATTTGAAAAAATGAAAAAGCCTAAAACCCCACCAGACATTTAATTTATTTTTCCTTGCCAGCTCCTGCTCATATGCCTACACATTTTTTACATAGTTGAAATCAAAGTGTGTGTACATATTTTGGATCTTGATTGTATTTTCTCGCTAATGCTCATGGTATTACAGGAAGGGAGAGAATGCTTTCAGTAAGTGCCCTTATTCTCTCTCGAAGACTTTTTCCTCAGATTTTCTTTTATGGCAAGGACCTAAGGAAACGGTTTAATGAGTGCTTGTGATCACACTTTCAGTTGGGAATATGGTGGTCTGGAGAGTTAGCTGATGACATTTGGATGCTTTTCTTAACCTTAGGAACCCTTTGGGGAGTTGGAGCCCCTCTCCAGCAACCTGACGTGTCGGTTGATTACCCTACTGGGCCCTGTGGTAGTTCCGGGTGGCGTAGGCCTTTGTTTCAGACTAAGTCTGCTGATGAGTGTCTTGGTTTGATTGTGTAGTGGCAGTGTGGGTAAACTGAGGTCAGATTGCTTTGAGACAGTTATACTGCTGTTGGAAAGATAGAGTTTGAAATGTCGAGGGGGTGGCATTTGGGAAGGGTCATGCCCAGAGGTTAGTAAACCTTTTGGTTGATAAACCTTTGATGTCTTTGAGGAGATGAAAGAATTCTGGTGTTATGGTGATCTTGAGTAGAACCTCACATTGGCTGCTTCCAAGGAGTGGAAAGGTTAATTTTTTTACTCCCCTTTCTTTAACTTAACTCCTTTCAGACTAGTATTTTCTTTTCTTCTTTTTTAAATCATATATTTTTTTAAAAAAGATTTTATTCTATGCTTTTTATAGCTTATTTATTTATTTTTGAGAGAGAGGGAGAGCGTGAGCAGGGGAGGGGCAAGGAGGGAGGGAGTGAGGGAATCCCAAGTAGGCTCCATGCTGTCAGTGCAGAGCCCAATATGGGGCTCAAACCCATGAACCCTGATATCATGAACTGAGCCGAAATCAAGAGTTGGACGCTCAACCAGCTGAGCCACCCAGGCACTCTGAGATTTTTTTTTTTTTTTTTTTTAAGTAACCTCTGCACCCATCATGGGTTGCAGACTCACAACCTTGAGATCAAGGGTCACATGCTGTACCTACTGAGCCAGCCAGGCACCCCCAGACTAGTATTTTCGAAGAAAGTTTAGAACCAGAGTTTTGGCATTCTGGCTCTGAAACAATAGGATAGTTTATATCCCCCAAGTAAATAACCTGCAATAAAAATTTTTCAGATTTAAAAAAATCAAATGTATTCTAATAATTGTTTTCAAGCGTATTCTAATGATACATTTAAAATATGGAGTGACAAAGCCATTAAATTGTTATGCAAAAAGTACGGAAACAAAATATGGGTGCTCAATGTGTGTATCTTTTCTTTCTAGTCACATTTACCTGAGGCATATCTTGCCCGTCATGTTTAACTATAAATAGGGTGAGGGTTTAACATGAAGTAAATGAAACCCGAACGCTTTAAAATAGAAAATCTTTCTGTTCAGCTACAGATGACTATGCAAAGTCAGTCACTCTCATATCCCCAATTTGGGTTGGAGGATCCAAATTCAGAAGTTTCCTCAAGTGAATTTGAATGTTCTATTTTTTGTAACCTTGTGAATAATAACGATAGTTCTGGCCTTGGGCACGTGACCCTTCTTTGTGTCCTCCCCAGCCAAGTTGCCGTTCAAGTAAAAAAGCAAATCGCCTTTGAATCACCCCAACCAGTATTGGCCCCCAAACCAACCCATTCCTCAGCAGCCAAGCTTAAGATGGCCTCCTCTGCATTCTTCTTTTCTTTCTAGAATCCTGTCCCACTACACAACTCGGGCCTAAGACTTTTTCTAGTTACGCCATTGAACTTTGAAGACAATTTTCTTTGATTTACTCGGTTCTCCTTTCAGTTCCTTTTCTTTAAGCTGCTGTTCCACATTTTAACATCACTTGAGAATTATGTATTCACCTTCCTTTCCCTTTGTCTTGTCTTCCCAGATTATCAATCCCTTGACACAGAGACTGTTTCTTGTATTACCTCTGTGTCTACCCAGCACCAGCTATATTTCTGAACAGCTGGTACAGGTTAAGTGTATGTGGGAATTTTTTTTTTTTAAACATGTTTGATTTTGTCAGTTACATCATCAGAAATTTTCTGTCAGAGGTGTAGTTTTCTCCTCTATCTCTGTTTTGGGGTGATAAGAACCTTAAGAATTCACAGTAGGGTGGGATCGCCTGGGTGGCTCAGTCAGTTAAGCGTCTGACTTTGGCTCAGGTCATGCTCTCATGGTTCATGGATTCAAGCCCTGTATCGGGCTCTGTGCTGACAGCTCAGAGCCTGGAGCCTGCATCAGATTCTGTCTCAGTCTCCTTGCTACTCTCCCACTCACACTCTGTCTCTCTCTGTCTCTCTAAAATAAATAAATATTAAAAAAAGTTCACAGTGGGGCAAACGTCATGAACAGTCACACATGGTATTAAATTAAGTGGAGAGTTTAATTCTGGGTCATCATGGTTCAGCCAGCTGGTTATGTGGAAAGATGTGTACATGTGAGCCTAGTCTTGTACTAGAAGATTGAGTTCTTGGCTTGAGACACTTAGCAGATATGAAGTCAGGCTGGCCATTGGTCAAGAATACCTACAAAGAGCAAGATCACTGTCTTACATACTGGGCTGGCATAAGTGGAATCACAGTAATATGGTGCTGCTAGGCCAAGAGCGTTCTATGGAGTCTACATTTCCCTTCTCACTCCTCTTCCTTTTCTATTTTGGCATATTTTAAAGACTGTATAGCGATTACTCGGTAGAAAATAATTAAAAGTGTTTTAATGAACACCTTAGATTTTTCAGTCAAATCCTTTAGGGGGATTTGTCTGAGTGGAGAGAAGGAACCAACTCCGTTATTCCAAATATTTATTTTCTTTTACTGTGGCATTTCTTATAACTGTTAATTGTTAGTGATTGCTTGGGCACTGTATTGAGAAGTAGGTTGAAATTGGGTCCATTTTAGTTATTAGCCTAAAAGGAAAAGTGCTACAAAACACATGAAGGAGTGCAGTGATCGAAGTTAGTAACACCTTCCACTGACCTGTGTAGGTGGAAAGAGTGGTGTTGGCCCCAGATGAGGGTATAGCTCAGGAGAGGGTGTGTTTCACACACGTAGTTTGGATGCTAAGTGGTGAAGGAACTATTTTCTAATGAGGTGGGTGTTGGAACCCACTCTTTGTTTCTGAGCAGTAGAGCAATGCAGTTAAATATTTAAACCCAACAGGATGTTCTTGAATTGGCAGAATTAAGCACAAGGATCTTCCTGTCTACTTTGACCTTCTCCTCCAACTTTCGACATTTCCTGTATGTTTTCTTGCTGGCACTGCCCTTGAAGTGCTTATTTTTACCCCACGGCTCTCGTCTTTAGAGGACCTTTTGGAATTATATGAACATATTTAGAAAGAATCTACAAACAGAAGAAGCAGGTGCAGTTTTTCAGCCATGTGGTGTGCTGGCCTCGTGGCTTGTAAGGGGCAAGATAACCCTGGTTCCTAGATAGCCCGTTCTGTATGGCTTGTTTTCAAAAGTGTATCTAAAAGTTAGCTCTAAATTCTTTGTCCTAGATTTAGTGGGGTAACAGCATATAACAAAGCAAGTGGAAAGCTCACGTGAGATCAGATGTGAAGTGTGGAAGCTGTGTGTGCCGGCTTCATGTAAGGCCACTGACCCCGACCAGGGCACACTGGAGGGTATATTTTCAGAGAGCGTAGCAAGCCATCCAGGACAGGGGAAGTGAGACCAGGTCCCGTAGGTGTGACTGAGGGAGTAGCTACGGTGGCCTGGGATGTGCTGCAAGATGTCTGAGTTTCGGTGAATCTCTTGTCGAAGATGAAACTCGGGCTTTTCACTTTGGTCTTTAATAAATGTAACCTTTTTAAAATTTTTATTAAAAAATTTTTTTAATGTTCATTTTTTGATTGAGTGCTAGAGTGAGTGAGTGCGGGCGAGGGGCAGAGAGCAAGGGAGACACAGAATCTGAAGTAGGCTTCAGGTTTCGAGCTGTCAGCATAGAGCCTGATGTGGGGCTTGAACCCACAAACCATGAGATGATGACCTGAGCTGAAGTGGGATGCTTAACGGACTGAGCCACCCAGGTGCCCCAATAAAAGTAACCTTTAAACAGCTGTCCCATTTCTCCTTACTCCAGCCTTTTCAGGCTTCTGCAGTTACTCTCGGGGCTGGTGGGAAGGAGAGAGAAGAATGACTGAAGTCCCTGGAATTTGTCAAGCTGCACTATTTCTCCGTCCTTGCCCTTCCCAGATGTTTTCGTTGTCCTTGTCATCGTTTTCAGTGTTACAAGGAGCAGTCTGAGTGACTGGGGAGCTTTACTTTCCTTGCAGGCCTGAAGGCAGTGTCTTACGATTGCTCCAGGAAGGGAAATCAGTGTTGACTATGGGGTCAGGAGGAGTGTGGCAGACAAGTCCCACCGAGGCTCATCTCCTCAGAATGGGTGGAGGTGATGGGGATTCATTGGTTGAATGAATGATAATGAGAAAATGAGATCAAGAGGTTAATTTATTCCCCCAACCAAAGCACCGTGGTGATAATGGGAATATAACTGAAGGTATTTACTTCTCTTTGTGTGTAACCTGCTGGAGTGTCTGATTTCTATATTTAAGGTCACATGACAGGGTCTTCCTAGTTTCGTTAACAATGATTTTGAAATCAGAGCTTTTTGAAGCTGGTCAGAGAGATGATTTGTGGTGATAAAACTGTGTCTCAGGGCACACGATTCTGGTTCACCATCTCCTGATTTCCTGTTGCATGTTTCCTCAGTAGCATTAAGGGTGCATCTATTCTGTGAGTTGAGTCTACTTACAGACACCATAGAAAGGGTCACTTATGAGATGGAAAGACTGTTGCCATACTGATCCACCTGTAATTGGCCCTGAATAAATGAGAGTTTCTAGCAGTTTTAGTTTCTAATGGATGTTTAGTTTTATTGCCCTTTTTCTCTTTTAAAATAAAGTACCTTTGTTTAATTTTAATTTTGTTTCTTTTTCAGTTCAAATCTGAACATCAATGATGTCCTAGGGAATTATTCACTGACTCTTGTTGATGCATTGGATACGCTTGCAGTAAGTGTGTAGGCTTGTTATTATTTTTGTAATTAATTAAGGCATTTTGGAGTTGCATACTCCTAGTTTCCACCATCGAGGGAATTCCAGGAAACCTGATATTCAAAATGTATTCATAGCTTTGATAGCCATTGTTGATTTTAATGACCTTAATGCTGAGAGCAAGAAAAGCATTCAGGGTTAAAGGGACGGAAATGTGATTCCCCTAAAAAAAATGGAGAAGAAAGTATGATTATTTTGAGGGAACATGTTTTTCTCCCAGTTTCCCACTGTTTTATTCCATAAAGGAGCAATGGAGCGTTCCATTAAAGTTGACAGTTACTGTAGTTAAGATTTCAGAAGTAAAAGATAAGCTCAGGGTGGGTAGGGCCCCTGAGATAGCATTCAGCTACTTGGTCCCCTTGTGTGTGTCCTGGGCCCTGGTCCCAGCCCCTGTGTGAGACCCCTAGAAATTCTCCTCTCCTATGTGGGACTCCGTAGTTTGTAGACACTCCCTACTCCACATTTGGGCTGCCAACTTGGGTGCCGCCTTCACCCCCTCATCCCCTGTTTCCTTCGCGGAGTCTGGGGAACTGGAGCTTTTTGAGTGGATCTGCAGAAGCACACTGAAAGCAGGATGGCACTGTGGCATGGTACTTAACCATTGGGCTGTGTCGTGTGCCTGGTCTGCTTCTTGGTTCTTTGCTTCCAAGAGGCTGTCTTCCAGAACAGTATGTTAAAACCTCCTTGATCAAGGTGATTTCACAACCTCTTTGCTCCTCGTCATTGTCCTGCACGGCTTTACCATTAGAGAATTATTACCATAGTCGAGCCCAAATACTGCATTTAACAACGTACTCTTGTCTGTTTGGACGTCCCTGAGAAGAATTTAAAGCCGTCAGGGGTTAGAAGTGGGTCATGCTAGCTAAGTTTGCGTTACAGCTGCCCAGTGTCTTGCTGGCAGAAGAATCACCAGAACATGAGAAGAGCTTGAGTGATTGCTCTGCATCCTCACAGGCCCGGGGTCTGCGGGGACTGTGGGCTTTCATTCTGCCAGGCTGTGATTGCATAGCACTTTTGGTTTCCCAGTCTCTCTGGGGTTCTTCCTGCTGCGCTTCAGTCATCTGTCATCCATGATCACAATGTGCCCAGACAAGTATGCTCAGCCTAATTGGAATTAACTTGCCGCATATACCAGAGGCTGACTCAGACCATAGGCGTTGGTTAAAACAGAGTCCCAAAACTCAGGTATGTTATGAAAGGCATAACATCTCTTCTCCCTGACCCCTCTTTTTTGGCCTGTTGTGTCTTTTTATCCTCCTGCCGTGCTCATTAAGTACAGAGACCTCATCTCTATTACTCATTGTCCTCTCCACACCTCATGTGTCTGATACATAGTAGGAGTGCAAATATGTGTTCAAAGAATGAATTCCTACAAATCCAGCATTTCCCAACACCATTTTCAAGGGTGTTTTCCCTGAAGGAAGAGTTGCTTTCTCAAACGAACTTGAGAAATTCTTCATGCCTGTCCTACTATTGGAGAACCACAACATACACCAGCCTTTCAGAGGCTCTGAGAAGTTCTTCAGTGAAGAAACTGATTTAACTCTTTCTTTCCAACCCACATTTTCTTAAGCCCGAGTGAATGATTTCATAGCCTGCTTACTCTGTTCTGTAGCTGCCTAAAAGGGTAAATTAGAGTATGTAATTGAAAGTCACTGGCTTTCTTCACCATGCTCCACTTGATCTGAGATCGTATCAGCCTCTGCAGGTGCTAACAGATATTGTTGCTGGTGAACATCTGTAAGGAAACAAAGCCACTTCTGTGGTTTTCATTGTAGAATATCCGGTGTTGAGTGTGCTAGCACTTTAGGCTTATTTTTCAGGTGTTACTTCAGTTGAGGGTTTCTTGATCTCTTGCTAACATTTTAAATAGGCTCTAACAGATGTGCTGTGGAAACATTCAGATGATAGCAATCCCCTGACCACTGACTGCAACTTGTGGCATTATTGCATAATCTTTTAAAAAGAAAGAACTAAAAGTCAGGAAAGAAACGCCTCTACTCGATCTGCCTGTTTACAGTGAAATAACAACAAAGAAGGGGCAAAAAGATGAGCTGGACCAATAAATACTGGGAAGTAAGGAACATTTGGAAGAAGTAGTGTCTGGATGAAATTTTTTGTTTTCCCTTTGTGTGTGTGTGTCCTGATGATGTCCTTGTAGTACCAGGATTGTCCTGAATTTTTGAACAGGATGAAACCATTTTGGTTTAGTTAATCTGTAACATTTTATGCCCAATTTGCACTTCCTATAGGAGAGAGCAGCTTAGCATGAGATCATATTCATGCACCCAAAATAGAAATCGTAATTTTAGATCACTCTTTAAAAAGGACATGGAGCTGATTATTTGTTTGTTTGTGTGTTTTGGATGCCACTGGTTTTATGCTGTGCTCCAAAAGATAATGCTTCATGTTCTCAAAGCGTTTAGACATCTGGACAGCAGGCAACAAGTCCATTTTCCCCAATGTTTTGGTCTCCCGGGAGCCAAGCCCCAAGCTGCCGATTCATTTGAGGAGCACCGGGAGAGTTATATTTTTGTTTCATCAGTTTTGGAATTTATTTTTACTCATGTTAAGAGTTTTAGGAACTCTGGCGCCTTGCTTGCTAAATCGGATCAGACCGAAGTTTGAGGGAGAGTGGAGTGGGAAAGCGAGGGCTACTCATGGTTCATGAGGAATTACTTCACAGTTTTACCATTAGGAGATAGGATTCTTGAGTTGCCATCTGTCATGGAATATGTTCTAGGAGACAACTGTGCTTTTTCTGCCTTTTGTGTTTCCGCTCCTCCCATGGGTGGTGAAACCCCGTGCAGACTTTTAGGTGAAGTGGTCCAGCTCCTGCCCTCTCGGAGCCTCGTTCCATTACAAGCTATGGTAATGGTTTGTGTTCCTCTTTTTAAAGATAATGGGAAATTCATCCGAGTTCCAGAAAGCAGTCAAGTTGGTGATCAACACAGTTTCATTTGACAAAGATTCCACCGTGCAAGTCTTTGAGGCCACAATAAGGTAAAATAGTATATAAGATGGATTGAAGACTTCTTTTGTAAGTGTGGAAGGAGAGAAATTCCTGCGAGGATTTCCCTGTGAGATCCAGGTAGAGAGTCGTTGGAGACCTTATGAGCCCTGTGTCCATCTTTCCTCTTCCTTTTGGGCTTTATCAACAGTGGGACCCTTGACATTTCAAAGTAATTACGTTTGGGGCTGAAAAGAAAGACTCACCTAAGCTTTAATGAAGGTGGGAGTTAGGTGTGCTTTTAATGTAGATTTTCACTGTTGCACTTCGTGTCTGTTTTCGTTTCCTTCCTTCGCCGTGTCCTAGGAAAACCCCTACATATTTCTGACGGAAATGAAAGTTTCCCATTTTACCTACCACCCACAGAGGACCGCTGGTTACCATTCGAGTGTATTTCCCCCTTTTCCCTCTTAATGCAACTCCCTCTTCTCTCTCCCTCCCCCGCTCCGTGTTCCACACTCCAACTTGTTTCTTGTCTCTTTTAGGTTGATATGTTGTGACTATTTTACTATTTCATTTAAACTTTTGGAAAATTATATTACTGCACACCATTCTAGATGTATCATTTATTTCAAGTTAAAGTTATAAAAACGTTTGTGCCGAAACACGTCACGATGTACTTGAGATCATCGGAGTGGTACATGAATTCCTGGCTCTTAGGGACGTAGATCTCAGCTGGTGGCTGTCTCCCTCTGAGCAGGTCATTTTCTCCTCCTCACCTTCTTCTCTTCCTCACCTCACATCCTCACCAGAAGTTGGGTGATTTCTGAGCTGTTTGGCAGCCCAAACAGGGAAAGTGACTTAGTATTTGTTGTTTTGCCCTTTCCTGTTTCTTAGATGGTTAATTGTGTTCCCCATGTGAGAGAAATCAAGAGTAATTTATTCATATTGAAAGGTAATGTTTATTCTGAGGACAGCTAGTATACTCTCTTCTGATGAGATGGTTGAGACTGCCAGCCATTAGTTTTTACTTTATGTGAGATTATTCTTGGAAGCCCCAGATGAACGGTTCTCTTTCTCCCAGGCAGTAATGTGGTTAACTAAGAATTGGTTATTTATTATTAGGGCTGAAAAGAACTTCAAGAAACCATTAAATTCAGTCTCTCTGATTCTCGGCCGCTCTGAATTCACAAGGGATTTGAGGCTGCTTCTGTCCCTTGGAACTGGATTGTGTGCATTGACGAGCAACATGATTTTATTATTTTTGTGTTCCTGTCATCTTGTCTTCTAGGGTCCTAGGAAGCCTCCTTTCTGCCCACAGAATAATAACTGACTCCAAGCAGCCCTTTGGTGACATGACAATTAAGGATTATGATAATGAATTGTTGCACATGGCTCATGACCTGGCTGTGCGGCTCCTCCCTGCTTTTGAAAACACCAAGACAGGAATCCCCTATCCTCGGGTAGGTAGACTAGTTTGATGTTTCAGCATCTTCCTGAATTGAAACTCTTTTTAAAAAAAAAAAAAAAATTTACGTTTATTTATTTTTGAGAGAAAGGGAGAGACAGAGCATGAGCAGGGGAGGGGCCGAGGGAGAGGAAGACACAGAATCTGAAACAGGCTTCCGGCTCCGAGCTGTCAGCACAGAGGCTGATGCGGCGCTCGAACTCACAGACCGCGAGATCATGACCTGAGCCGAAGTCGGACGCTCAGCTGACTGAGCCACCCAGGCGCCCCTAAAACTCTCTTTTGATTATTTTATTTGGAGAAAGGAGGGCGGTGATGCGGAAGAGGAAAGCTGTGTCCTAGAGAGAATTTGGCCCTAAATGCGATGTAAATGTTTTCTAGTTTGTTCAGCATTTACTGAGCACTTACTGTGTGCCAGGCACACAGTGACATACCTGATCTTTCTCTTAAAGAACTTAATGTTCCTGTGCTCAGTGTTCTTAAATTCTTCTGCATGTGAGGTTTATATCCCCTGCTACAGAATAGCATGGGGAATTTGTCTTTCTTTCTGACTTGAGTACATGTCCCCAAAGACTCTGATGTGTATATTGTAAGGATCCTGGTGAATGTTCTTTGGAGTGCTTCACATGGATCTTTCAAATAAAAGCCTGCACAGCCCAACAAGTTAGCTGCTGATTTACATGCAAGATCTGGAATGAGATTATATGCTTGTGGCACCCGATTTGCTGAGCCCAGAACTCCCTTGGGAATTGAGTCAGCCTTTGACGTAACCAGCAGAGAATTGCCAGACCACAGAGCCTCAGGGATGAAACAGGCTGTCACATTCTCCCTGTGTCTTCTTTCTCTTCCAGTCTGCAATTTGTTTATGTTTGCTGAGCAGGGGTGAGTTCCTAGTAGGTCACTTAAACTTTGTAAGGGGTTCCACAGCAGAGCTTTGTTTCTAATGCCAAAGCCTGGTGCCCTGTAACCATGAAGAGAACCCACTGGAAAGAGACGGGTTAGTGAATAGCATTGTGACGATGCCCCTAAGACTTACTAAAACAAGGTGGTGGTGTTCTTATGGTCTTGTAGGTGTGACATGGAAAGTGGTGAGCTGAGTCACACTGCAACAAGTTTGGGTCATTGGTGGAGTCTGGTGGCTGGGACCTGGCCTTCTGGCCCTTGAGGGTTCCTCAAGTTTTGCCACAAATCCTTTGTCTCTTCCTGTCCCCAGGTGAACCTGAAGACTGGCGTTCCTCCCGACAGTAATAATGAGACCTGCACCGCAGGAGCCGGTTCCCTCCTGGTGGAATTTGGGATTCTGAGCCGACTCCTGGGGGATTCTACATTTGAGTGGGTGGCCAGACGTGCTGTGAAAGCCCTTTGGAACCTGCGGAGCAATGATACAGGATTATTAGGTGTGGTGGCACCTTCTCAGGCCATTGGGACTGTGTACCTACGACCCCCTTTCCTTCCCTCTTCTCTGGGGCTCTCTCCCCTCTCCACTCCTTCTGTCTTGCACCACGAATCTCACAAATGACTCCTCAGAAAGACCGGCCCTCTGTGTCTGCTATATCGGTTTCTCTGTGGGACTTTCTGCTTAGAGGGAGGCTGTAACATTCAATGGGAAAGAATCATGCTTTTGCTGTTTGAGGGTTCCCTTCTGATTTGAATCCTTTGGCAATTCCACTTGAAGATAATTGTTAATGGAAATGCTGTAAGAACTGCCTCTAAGGCAGATTATATTGTTTCAATCTAAATAGAGGATTTAGAGTTACTGGTAGAGTGGCTTTCTCCTTTAAAAAAAAATCTAGGCATATGGTAGGAGATTGAAAGGCCAGATTAAACCTATATTAGGTGTTTTGGTTTTTTTTTTCGTCCTTTGTGAATGTTTGGTCAAGATGTTATTTGAAAAATTATGGGGCCGCCTGGCTGGCTCAGTTTGTTGAGCATCTGACCCTTGATTTTGGCTCAGGTCATGATCTTATAGGCTGGGGAGTTTGAGTTCCACTTTGGGTTCCTTGCTGACAGTGTGGAGCCTGCTCGGGGTTCGTTCTCTCTTTCTCTCTCTCCGCTTCTCCTTCCCCCCTCCCTTCCCCCACTCATGCTCGCATTTGTGCATGCACACACTCTCAAAATAAGTAAATAAACTTAAAAAAAAATTATTATAGTGGTGCCTTAGTAGAGTGTGTGACTCGATCTCAAGGTTGTAGGTTTGAGCCCCACGTTTGGTGTAGAGATTATTTAACAATAAAATCTTTAAAAAAATTATTATGGAACGTTTCAAACATGCCGTCCTAGGGAGAAAGTGTAATGAATTATAATTACCTATGGACTCATCATTCATTCTCAGTAAGTAATAGTTCTTGCTAATTCAATATTTTATTTTAAACTGTCTTATACTGAGAAAATTTTTTTGTGTCATTGAGAAGTAACTTGATTGCTTCTCCTAGAGCCATGCAATGTCATTCCAAGAGCACTACTTTTTATTTTTATTTATTCCCTCAACCTTTTTTAAATTTCAATTTTACTTAGTTAACATGCAGTGCAATATTGCTTTTAGGAGTAGAATTCAGTGACTCATCACTTACATAGAACACCCTGTGCTCATCATAAGTGCCCTCCTTAGTGTCCATCACCCAATTAGCCCATCCCTTACCTACTTCCGTGCAGCAATCCTCAGTTGGTTCTCTGTATTTAAGAGTCTCTTGTGGTTTGTCTCCCTCTCTTCTCTCCCTGCCCTTGCCATATGTTCATCTGTTTTGTTTCTTGAATTCCACTATGAGTGAAATCATATGGTATTTGTCTTTCTCTGACTGACTTATTTCACTTAGCATAATACAGTCTCCCTCTCTCTCTCTTTCTCTCTCCGTATATATGTATATGTGTATGTGTATATATATACACACGCACATACCACATCTTCTTTATCTATTTATCAGTCAGTGGACATTTGGGCTCTCTCCATAATTTGGCTATTGCTGATAGTGCTCCTATAAACATCAGGGTGCATGTATCCCTTTGAAGGAGCATTTTTGTATCCTTTGGGTAAATACCTAATAAGAGCACTCCTTTTTAAAAATGATTTTTTAAAAGTAATCTCTATGCCTAGCTTGGGGATTGAACTCGTGACCCCGAGGTCAAGAGTTGCACGCTTCACTGACTGAGCCAGCGAGGTGCCCTAAAAGTGATTTTTGATTATTCCTTAAGTTCTGAAATGTATTTATGAATTTGTTGTATTTAAAAACAATGGTAGAAATAAAGTTGCCCAAATTGTCACCCCACCACCAGATGATTGGCCGGTGTCAGCACAAATTGTCACCTTTTAAATTTCCCATAAGTCCTTTTCAGCCTGGCATTTGTAAGGTTTATATACCTTCAACTTAAAATATAAATAAACATTTTATTCTGCCTCACATTTGGCAGTTCAGGTGTTTTCAAATTGTTGCCTTGTGTTTATAGCTACTGTCTTTAAAATCTACATCTAGTTCATTAACTCTTCCTGTGTTGGACACTTGGATTCTTTCTGTTTTTTCTTTTTTTTCCCCCATTTTACAGATAATGTAAATCATACAATTCATAATTCTTGAAAACAGCATAATACTTTTATTTAAAAACACTTTTTTTTTCATTAAGGATAAATTCCCAGGAATGGCAGTACTGAGTCAAAGGCTTTGAACACTCATTTGGTATTTGAAATGCACTGTTAATCTGGAAAGGCAAAATGACAAACTTATTTTTCTTTTGCCTTCAATGTTTTCCCCATTTTTGTGCCAGTGTTTAAACACTGTATTTTCAGAAAGATCTCCTGGCTGCCTATGCCGCTGCTGGGACCAATAAAACTGTGAGGGCCACACGTTCATCCCTTCCCTTTTCTGCCAAGGACGAGGGTGTTGAAGCACATGGGGCTGGAGGAGAAGGGCATCCTGGAGAGGGAGCCGCCCCAGGATAATTGGGCCCCGTGGGCTTCGTTTGTTTTTGCAGGCAACGTGGTGAACATTCAGACAGGCCACTGGGTCGGAAAGCAGAGCGGCTTGGGTGCTGGACTGGACTCCTTCTATGAATACCTCTTGAAGTCTTACATTCTCTTTGGAGAAAAAGAAGACCTAGAAATGTTTAATGCTGCATATCGGAGTATTCAGAACTACTTAAGAAGAGGGTGTGTGTACCTGACATCTGTTCTCTTGCTCTATGAATCAAATAGAATGTATTCAGAAACTCCCCTACTTTTCTCAGCATGAATTTACGGGGTCTTTTGGTCTCTGCCTCAGTCGTGCACTTCCTGGCTGTTGGTCAGACATTTGAGGGCGAAGACCTGTGTTGGCTTTCTACTGTGCAATAATAATTACCCCGGAACTTAGTGGCTTAGAACAATAAACATTAGCCCACACAGTTTCTGAGGGTCTGGGAGCCAAGAGCCACGGGGCGGATCTGGGCTCTCACAAGATTGTCATCTGGCTATTGGCAGGGACTGTAGCCGTGTCAAGGCTCGGTCGGGGCTGGAGGACCCACTTCTGGGCTCACTCTGGTGGTTGGCAGACTTCCATTCCTCACTGGCTGTTGGCTCACAGCTCCTTGCCACATGGACCTCTTTGTAGACAGGTCTATGGCAGCTGGCTTCCCCCAGAATGAGTGATCTGAGAGAGAAAGAGAGACCCAAAGTGTGCTTTCATGACCTAATTTTGGAATGACAAACCAACACTTCCATCCAGCTCTGTAGGTCCTACAGACCAACTCTCATACAGTGTGGGAGGGAACCTTTGTGACTGCCACAGGTTGGGGATCTTTGGGGCCATCGTGAAAACTGGCTGCCACAGGGAGTGACATTATGCCTGTGTTTCACTGTGGCTCTAATTGCAGATAGAGCTGTAATACAGGACAATTACTGAGTTACTTTGGTTCTTTTACTTTCCAAAGAATTTTTAGGATTGGTCTTTATCCCTAACGAGAGAAAGGACAATTATGAGCCCCCCTTCCCCCACCCCTGTTTGTTTCAAACACCATTATTTGCTACTATCCAGTTGTACAATCAGGAGGGTGGAAGAGAAGTGCTGTTTGAAGCTTCTACCCCGGGCTTTTACCCCGATGTCACCTCACTCCCTTAGGTCTTTCTTTGTATGGTTTTGTATATTAAATGTCCAGTGCAAGTGATAGCTACTGAGTTTGTGCATGCTAGGATTTTCTTAGACCCATAAGAAAGCTGTTGTAGGAATGCGTAAGCTGTTGTAGGAATGCATTACGTGAGTGCTGTGTTTTAGTAAGAGGCCACTTTGCCAGGGTTCAGTCCTTTTTGCTTTTTGAAGTCCCAAACTAAATTGAGAAATAATCCGTGAGTATCTTGCTCTGATGTGATCTTCCAGGCCGCTGGTGTAGGACCTCATTAGAGAAGAGACTCTTCCTGTGTGTGTGTAGAAGTAACTAGGCCTCCCCACTCAGGTCAAATCCAACAAAGACCCATGCCGTAGGCCACATTACGTGGTGATATTCTTAAGCCTGAATATCAAGTGCTTTCTGCAAAATAGAGTGAAATCCCCAGTAAGTTACACTGGCTGACTTTGGAACTTCTTTTCTATGACACCTGTTACTTTCTGCTAGATCCTGGTATGGACAGGTAGAGGCAGTTGATTCCCAAAGGTTTAAAGAATGAGGTAGGGGAACATGTTAACGTTGATTCCATTTGAGGTAAAGGCTGCTGGAGTAGGGCTGGAGCTCTGTCAGCAATCTCTCTTTTCACCTTTGACCGCTCTGCTTGGGTCACCAGTCGGGAAGCCTGTAACGAAGGAGAAGGAGACCCCCCGCTCTACGTCAATGTGAACATGTTCAGTGGGCAGCTGATGAACACTTGGATCGACTCGCTACAGGCTTTCTTCCCCGGCTTGCAGGTGTGTTGCGAGGAAAAAGCAATCATTTTTTCTTTCTTTGTTTTATTCTTTTCTTTTTATTCTGTTCTTTTTATGATACCAGAGCATTCTCTGGCTCCTCCGGATTTGGGAGCTTATTAGCACAATATGTCTTGATTATTCTGTTTGTGAGATTAGTCCTCAGAATGTTGAACAGAGCCACAGGAAGCAAGCACAAACCATGGTAAAAAAGTAACCGTATGTGATTTTTGGATCATCTGTCTCTTAATTGTTTATTCTTTGTTCATTGGTACAGTTAACCTGCTGTCCTGTGCAGTTCACATCAGTTTGGTGTTGATGGTCACATAGGGAGGGCATCCTTTTCTCTGGGCTGCTACTTTCGGGTTGGTTTAGTCTCCACCTGTGTTTGTAGGACAGATGAGAACTGGTGGGCAGAGGGAGAGCCCAGGGCCTCTGTGTTCTGCCTTGCCACGCTGAGAAAAGTGTCTTAGCCTAGTGACCTGTGTCTGCTCCTCAGGTTCTGATAGGAGACGTGGAAGATGCCATCTGCCTCCATGCCTTTTACTACGCCATATGGAAACGCTACGGGGCCCTCCCTGAGAGGTATAACTGGCAGCTACAGGCCCCTGACGTGCTCTTCTACCCGCTGAGACCGGAGTTAGTGGAATCTACGTATCTACTGTACCAGGTACTAGGCTTTGTTGACCAGTAGTTTGTGTTTAAATGCTAGCAGGACTTGTAGCAATTGGGTTTTAGCACACATTTACTTATTGGTGGAGAATTGTGCTCTTCATAGTGACTCTGATACAGCTACTGCCTGACCGTGGGCTTGTCAGTGTCCCACATGGTCATGGTCCCACAGGACAGAGAAGGCATCTGCGGCCACACACGTCGTTGAGTCTAACCTTCTGCAAAGCTGAGCATGCCCGTACCATAGGACTTTTCTCTCACGCCCTCAAACATTAGAGAGGATTTAGTACTCGGTGTTTACCGGATCTGTTTGGCCAGATAACTAACTCTTTTTTGGGCTACAGTTCTGTACTCATGCACGGTGGAACCCTGGTCTGTGTAATAATTATTCAGACAAAAGGAATTCTTTTTCTTGGTAAAGGGAATCCTCTGGGATTCATCTGAATGCCTATTTTTGTTTAACGCTTAAAAAAAAGTATAGCATTCATTTTTCCATGCAATTCAGTGCCAGAGGGAATGTCACTTTAACTGTGAGGTCTGCCCTGCAGGCTGAGGCAGATATTTGTCTGTCTGTGCATACAGAGCTTCTGCACGTGTTCACAGGTCCTGCAGCTTTCTACAGAGACGGCCTTCAGTGCACTTCAGTAGACCTGTAACAGATGCCCACGGTGGGCAAGCCCTCACAAGAAGATACTTAGTTTCATGAGTTCTGAGAGTAGGATTAAGACTCTGGTTTAGATTTATTAAAATAATAATAATAATAATAATAATAATAACGCTAAAGCCTTGCCCTTTGCTTCTAGATGAAAAAAGGGAGAAATGCTATGAACCTGGTCATAGTCCTTGAGTGTAAAGAGAGGCCTTGTGAGTTTTAGATGACCTCTCAGACAAGGAAGAGATAGCCTCTGAGCTGGCTTCTCTGAGGTGGGTGGGTGGTCAGGCTGCACGTGCTGTGAGGAAGTCATGCCTCGAACCGCTCGAGTCCTCCTCCTAAGCTGCCTGAGTCCTCCCCCTAAGCTTAGGTCTGTTGCCTCTGGGTTTACACCTCTTGATTTCTGTCCTTGCATCTTTCCTGTTTTCAGCTTCTTCCTCGTGTTGCCTGTTCTCTCAGAATCCACAGAAATGTCCGGCTCCATGTCCCTGCCTTCTGAGCCATCTCCCTGTCCTCCCCTTACGCGCAGCCTGCTACCTTCCTAGCGGTTTGCATTCGCTGCTGCAGGTTGGCACTGGGCATGACTTAAAGGCAATCTCTAACTTTTAAACCGTTTGTGGGGTACAGGTCTCATCTTCTCAGAGAATTGTTTTCCTAAAGAAACCATCTGTGAGCATGTGACAGCAGAGTAAGGAGCCCCAGGGACTAGGTTCTCAGGGCAGCTGGAGAGCAAAGTGTGGGGGCCTCCTGTGTGAAAGCCTTCTTGTTCCTGTTAGCTTTTCCCGGCAAGGCCCTAAGTGGATTGGGGGCAAGATCCTGCTTCCCTGGGCCTGCATCTTAAGTTGCTAGAGAGTTCCGAGGCAAGATAGAATTAGATTGGTTCTCCCATGTGGTACTGTCCGTGAGGCATTATTATCACGACGGGGATCAGGGGCACCCAAGCAGGGTATTGGCCCTCAGACAGATTGTCTTAGCCCTGGTTAAGGTGAAACACATTGTAGATGCACTTTGACGTGAGCAATGGAACACCTTAGTCCTGTTACATTTGCGACCCTTCCAGATAAAGTGAGCTGGGCGCTGCACCTGCTTTCGGCCAGTGACTCACCTGCTCGGGAGATTCCTGCAGTCGCTGTGATGTTTGTTGATGGCATGTTTTCCAGGCCCTTGCTGGATCACATTCTCTCGTGTTCTCTCTAGGCAACCAAGAATCCCTTCTACCTCCATGTAGGAATGGATATCCTGCAGAGTCTGGAAAAGTACACAAAAGTCAAGTTAGTTTTCTAAGTTCCTTCCTTTTTTCTGGCCCTTTTGATTTATTTTCAGTTGTTTTGGGAAATATTCCACTTTGCACTTTAATTTATAAAACAGGTCAGTACTGTTAATTCTGTAGGGAAATCGCCTACTGTTTGTGTGGCAGGACTGGTCCATTATAATGGGAATTACTTTTTATTACCTTTTTTTTCCCCCGTAAGGTTCCAGCAGACTATGTATGTTCTTTTAAGTAATTTATTTTCCCTAGTTATACAAATACATGTGCTAAAAAGTTTAGGGAGTACAGAAAACATGGAGGGAGAATATTATCACTGTATTCTCTACGTGCAGATAACCACAGTCCACATTTAAGTGTATATACTTTTTTATATATTTATATGCATAATGTGTTTGTGTGTATATAAAAAATCTCTATATTTCAGTTTTGTGACCTGCCTTTTCACCTAGCAGTATAAGTATTTTCTTACAAAATAGTATTTTAGACTGTCCAATGATAAGTCAGTTCTACAGGTACTGGGACAAAAAAATTTCATTCAGTCCTAAATTTGCTGCCTGTCATTTTCTTGGTGTCACATTAAGCACTTGGCATGTCCCATCCACCACCCCCACTCTCTCTTCCCCCTACACCTAACCTGATGATTTAGCAGCCAAGCCACATTTTAATGAATTTGCAAATAATTTCTGGGCTACAAAAAGGATACCTCTTCAACCTAACCTAATTTACTTTTCGTATGGCATTTGATAATTTGGTTGATTACTCTGTTAATAGACTATTTTTGCTTTTCAAATCAATAAGCAAGTAGGAAGGAGCAGAGGCAGGACTAACTGGAAAATTGTTTTGTAGGTGTGGGTATGCTACGTTGCATCACGTCATAGATAAATCCAAAGAGGACCGGATGGAGAGCTTCTTTCTCAGCGAGACCTGTAAATACTTGTACCTGGTATGTGTGTTACAGGGTTATAACCAAGAAATGGTTTTTTTTTTTTTTTTTTTTTTTTAATGTTTATTTATTTATTTTGAAAGAGAGAGAGAGCAGGGGAGGGGCAGAGAGAGCAGGAGAGAGAGAATCCCAAACAAGCCCCATGCTGCCAGTGCAGAGCCCGAAATCAGGAGTCTGGGGCTTAACCCCAGGTGCCCCAAGCCAGGAAATGTCGATCACTGCTTGGAGCAAGCATTCATTCAGGGTTCTGTCCAAGCACATACTCCCTGGGCACTGCTCTGGGCTGCACATGTGCTGGCCCGGGGACACAGTACTGTGCACACAAGAGCATATTGCCGTCCTCCACCCTGGTTTCTAACGCTGTGGTGCTTGGGACAGGTTCCCACGAGGACGAGAGCAGTGTCTGTAGCTCTTACGTCTCTCGATGTGTGTGAGTTTGGCTGAGACCCCCAGCCCGGCTGGCTCTCTGTCCACACACACATACTCTCGTGTTTGCGGAGAGTGACAGAATCACGGGCCCTGGAAGAAACCTTGAAGGAGTCATCTTGTCAGCGTTCATTCTTCCCCTCACGGGAGCTGCTGTCTTCGTGGAGAGGCAGGTGTGACTTGCCTGGATTTTCGGGGTGACTGCATGGCAGAGCAGAGGCTTCAGGCCCGGTCCTGACTCCTTCTTCAGTGCTCTTCCCCCTTCCCTCCTCTCCTCCTGCTCACACGCATGGTGGTGGTGTGTGTGGGTACCTACCTACTTGCCTGCCTTGCCTGCCACTCTACTCACTGTGGCTGCATACCAAAGGCTGCTTCCTCAGGGCACAGAGTGTCAGGGTCCCCCGTGGGGAATCAGTGAGGGGGCTGAGATTCAAAGGTAATTGAGCAGTGGTGATAGGCTGTGTTATTGAGGCCGCTGGTTCCCAGGCCCTGGGGCCAGCTGGATCAGAATCACCCTGGGGACCTTGTTAAAATTACAGCCCTGTTGAATCAGAATCTTTACATTTTAGATTCAGAAGTGGGCTCAAGAATCTGTAATTTTGACAAGAGGCTTGTGATTCTGCACAAAGCCAGGGTTTGGAACTTCCAGTCTAATCTGGTGTGACTTCACAGAAGACTGTAGAGGGGGCGTGTCCACCAACAGGCCACATGGCCCATGGCATGATGGCTGTCCTGCTGTCAGACTCCCGTGGGGGCCTAGGTCTCCCTGTCAGAGCACACCTTGGACTTGGAGCCAGGCCGGCTGCTGCAGGCTGATGGGAGCCCTGCACGCATCCCTGTCCAGCAGCCATTGGTGCGTGGGGTGTGTGCCAGAGTGAGTGAGGGAGATCCCCTAGGCCATTCTAGAGGAAAGAGCTCAGGGTCTGGGGCCAGAAAATCTAGGCCTACCGCATTTTTCCTTAGCTGTGGAAACAGACCAGCCATGCTGAGTCTTTCCTTATCTGTAGAATACTTCAGGTGACTGTAAGGTTTCTTACGTCACCGAGATTCCTGTTCTGAGCGTTGGCTCATTTAGCATTTAGTGGACACCTGCCTTCTCCACCCACTGACCTGTCCCCTCTTCGGTTAGGTGTTCTTTCTGGACACTCCTGCTGCACGCCTCCTGTTGAAGGAGGGCACTGCCCTGTGTGCCTCTGTCCTCAGGGTCTGGCCCGTGTTCAGACAGGAAGCAATGGGATGGTGGTACAGGGTCAGGTTCTGTGCCACACCCTGGGATAGGGTGAAGGCGTGTGCGTCCTCCCTTCCAGCATTTTCCAGTTAGGCCTAGGTGTGTGTGAGGTGGGTGGTGGTTCTAGAATTCCAGTGTCAGAACTCTCAGGGGAGCCTTGGAGGGGAGATTATCCTGAGAGCTTTTACAGACTATGCAAGTTTGGGTCTCAGCCCTCAGATTTCTTAGTCTTTAGGTCTGAGCAGGGTGGGATGGGATGGGAGACATTCAGGCATTTGGGTTTAAACAAAACTGGTGATTCTGTTTGCAGCCAGAATTGGGAACCACCTTTTCACCCATTTGTTGCTGAAAAGCCTGAGGACCCAGCAAATTCTGCTCCCTGAGTAGTCTGGGACACTGTCTCTGGAGTTAGTTCCCAAAGTGCTACAGTTACGTTTTTTTTCTTTTCTTTTCTTTTTTTTCCTTTCCCACCAGCTATTTGATGAGGAGAATCCAGTCCACAAATCTGGAACCAAATACATGTTTACAACTGAGGGACACATTGTATCTGTGGACAAACATCTTCGAGAATCACCCTGGAAGGAATTCTTTTCTGAAGATGGAGGGCAGGACCAAGAGGGAAAGTCTGTGCCCAGGCCTAAATCTCCTGAGTTAAAAGTCATCAATTCCAGCTCCAATGTAAGTGGCTTTCTCCAGCGGTGGTTTCTGTGCGGAAGAGGAGAAAATAATACAAATTGGTCATTTAGAGTCCCTGACAGAAGATTGGTGGCACACTTAGACTGGGTCGTCTGAGAAGAGTTTCACGAAAGACCCTTAACGTAGATAGTGTAGATAGCATCAGGGCACAGGGAACCATGGGAGCAGTGCCTCATTGTCCTAGCTGCAGGGGCTCGTGGCCCCAGGAACCGGGGTGGGGAGAGGCGTGCTGGAGGGGGCGTCTCCTGGCAGAAGCCATATTCCGAGCTGGCCTCAGTGACCTTGCAGGAAGGGAGCCAGCGGAGTAAACACTGACCATTGTGCTTCCTTCTAATCTGCTGGAGCCCCTCCTTGGCTGTGCGCACCAGAAGGCAGAGGCCACTGCGACCTTTCGACCTCTGGGTATAATTTGCCAGCTTGGCCTCTGGCACCAGAGCAGGATGGGGAAGGAGAGTGATTTGGAAGGACAAAAGGAAGAGATCCAGCCAAATCACTGAGCAGCAGGGGAGGGAAAAAACGCAGTCATCAGTCATCCTGATTTTTAATGAAATGCTCTTTGAGGTGCAGAAGAATCCAGTTTCGTTTAAAGCAGGGTTTCACTAAGCATGCCTCCCTCCATCATCCTGGTAAGTACTGGGAAAGATTTGGAAACGAGTCCTGGAGTTTCTGGTAGGAGTCCTAGGTTAGTTGTGTTGGTTTGAAGCAAATAGGATGGTTTGTAAGTGAGGATGCGGAAAGAGGCATCAGTCGAAATACCAAACCACATTACCCCACGGTGCAGTGGATGCCACCTGTCTTCCCAGAAAAAGCCTCTATTGTCAAGATTCCTACCACCCAGCCCCACACTGCCTTGGTGAGGGACACCCCTTCATCCCAGGCTCCTTAATCATCCTGCTGAAGGTCTTTACCATCAGTCTGTGAACTGTGTGGACAGCCCAGCACAGAAGTGAGTCCCCCAAATCTCCGTAAGGCCGTGGAGTGTAGATTAGGTGAATACGGGCCTAATTGAGAAGGAAAGGGGAGCAGGAGAGTTAGGAGGACAGAGATATTAATAAGTCACCTTTTGCATGTAATGCGTACCGTTGCCCAGGCCCCTTTTCCAGGTGGTCGTGTGGGTGAATTTCTCACAGCAGCCTCGTGAGGTTAGGTGCTTGGTATCCCCACTCGACAAGTGGAGAAAGGGAGGCACAGAGAGATTCAGGTTGCAAGGTGGAGGCAGGAGATGGACTGGAAGGAGACTCATCTGTTGGCGCATCACAGGGGCCCCAGTGGGCTCCCCGCCCCGGGTGTTTGTCACTAAGGCACCACGTGCGTGAAGTGCTGGTAAAACAGAGAGGAGCTAATCTCCCTGGGAAGATAAAAATAAGCTTCATCATGGAGGCTGCTTTTCAGAAGTTCCTAGAAGGGTGAGGAGAAGCTTCCCAGGAAGGGGTGTTCAGGCAGCAGGAATAGCACCTACAGATGCCTGGCTGGGGAGCTTTGGGACCCACTGAAGGGCCTGCTGGCCTTGATCTCTTGAGGATGGGGAGTAGGGCATGGGGGAGTCAAGTTCAGAGCAGTGAGTGGGAGTGTGTGTCTTTGGGGACAAGTGTGTAATGAACGGATGTTTGCAGACAAATGTGTTTGGTTTACAGACTCGCACCTCATTTGAGGGGGTAAAAAGCTCTGTCAAGCATTTAGGTTTTAGCTGTGGATCCGAGAACCATAAACTCAGAAAAACCACCCACAGCTGACTCTTGAACAACGCAGGTCTGAACTGCATGCGGGTGTTTTTTGATAAATACGGTGCAGTCCTGCAAGTGTATTTTCTCTTCCTTATGGTTTTCCTAGTAACATTTTCTATCCTGTAGCTTATTTTAATGTAAGAATGGAGTATGTAATACACACAACATACAAAATTCGTGTTCATTGACTGTTGTTACCAGTAAGGCTTCCAGTCAACTGTGGGCTGTCGGTTAGTAGGGAAGCAGAAGTTACATGTGGGTTTTTGACCGCTCTGGGGGGCCATGCCCCAAGCCCTGCAGTGTTCAAGGGCCAATTGTGTTTTCAAATAGCCGAGGTGTTTTCTGAAATTCTGGGTGGATTAAATGAAGGCCCCAAGGGGATGAACTTTTCGTCCCAGTCACTCTGCCCTTGGGCACATGTCCTTTAGCTGCCCTGAGTCTCCATTTCTTCACTTGGGAAGACATTAAATTATATCAGTGGTCCTCACCTGGCGTGGTTTTCTCCTCACAGAGGAGGTTTTCTCCTCTGTTCAATGGAACAGAGTCTGGAGACAATCTTGGTTGTCACACTAGGGGAGCAGGGGCTCGGGGGCGTCTAGCGGGAGACAGCAGGGACGCTGGTAACCATCCCGCGGCGCACAAGATGGCCCCCATGACAACGGTGTGCAGATTGACAAGCCCTGGTTTAGGTCATCCACCTGCGTTTCCTGGGCAATTAATACCTGGATTTTTAATTGCAAGTTGACAGTTTTCCTCTTCTGTTTTCTTCCTAGTGCAATCGTGTTCCTGACGAGAGGAGATACTCCCTGCCCTTAAAGAGCATCTACATGAGGCAGATTGACCAGATGGTTGGCCTGATTTGAGGTGCTCTCCTCCGTGTGGCCGCATCGGAAACCGGACGTGAACAGCTGAACCCAGGCCATGCCGAGATACGTTCTGAAGTGGAAGTGGGTGGCAGTCTGGCCATCCGCGACGGTGTTGGCATTTCTGGCTGGCTCCTCACACACGTCTAGCAGAATCGTGCATACGCTAGTGTTTCTCTTCTGTTCAATAAAATGCCCTGTTTTTCTTAAGGATATAATTGGAAGTAAGAAGGTACACAGAAGTTGGCTTCCTATGACATGCTGATTTCCTAAGCACAGTGTGGATGGGGCATCTTTGGATGGATCTTCCTAGCCTCACACTTTGGAATCCAACGAGTGTGTTCCCGTCTCCGGCACTTGTGACTGCAGTATTGCTACCTCTCTGTTAGAGGACTGTGAACGAAATTTCCGTGCAAAGGGCCTGAGGTTCATCCCTATTTATTTCATTTTGTTATCCTTTCTCTCTCTCACTAGATAATTGGGCTCTCCCTCCACCTATGATTTGGGATCACATGGGGGAAAACCCCCGAGTTATTCATTTGCATCTCCAGTAATCTTCACAGTGTTACAAGTTAATTGCTTATGAATAACTTTGACCTGAATTTCAAAAGGCAGTCTCTTAAGTTGTCACAAGGCTAGATCTTTTGGACGGTGTATTACATTTATTTTGAACTTACCTGAGGAGCTCCTGTAGTTCCATAACCAGGTGCCTTTTAGGGGAGAGAAATACCTAAGAATGTCTGAGCTTCCCTCTGTGTTGTATATACTAACCAAGGATTCTCAGTTCTGACCGTGTTTGGGTTAGAATTGTGTTTTGTTTTTGTTTTCTGTGTCTAGTGCCAATTAGCTAAGTCAGGGAGGAAGAAATGATCAGATGACTCTCTGGCCCCTTTGAGCCGTTTCTCTGTGTAATACAGGCGTTAGATTAGTGCCTTATTCGATTTTGGTGGGGGCTGCTGGTCGTCACAGCTGCTGGCACGCTTGTAACAGGCTTGTTTTGTATTGCCACATGGTGGGACCACAGTGAAAGGGGGATGGGATGAGTATTACGAAGACTGGAAAATTCTTGGCCGGTCCTTGACTTTCAGCCTGATATTTTTAAGCAAACCTACATTAGGAGGAAGTTGTGCTCACACGCCTTCTTTGTTGTTGTTTTCTTAGCCAGAACAGAAGTATCTGTCTTTGAACTTACACTGAATACTCATACGAAGCAGAGGTAGATTTGAACCCTCAGCCTGGCTTTGTGTAACATCTGAGGTTGAAATGAACCCCAGTAGAAAGGCTGGGAAGTCTCTTGAACACCTCCACCCTCACCTGTCATGTTGTGCACCTGTCCCTGCTTGGACACTTCCAACGATTTCCCGTTCATCTTTTTAAAACTAGAAGTGTGGTCTAAGCCATTGCATATCAATCAAAGGGAAAGATTTTATTCCTTTTTGAAAATTTAAGTGTTACTGTTTTGTTTTGCTTTTTTAAGACAGAATTCAGTTCTTGGAGATTTTTAAAAAAAGGACTTTCAGTAATAAATGTGTCACCTCTACCTTTTAAATATTTACTATGCAAATTGTTTTAAGGTAAACACAATCAAATGCTTCTGTCTTCCCTTTTTTCTTCTTTTCAGAGGCATTCTCTTTATCGACCTTGTCTTATCTACTGAATAGAAAATTTTCTTTGAGAATATATTTTAATTGTTTTCTTTGACTCAGTCAAATCAAAATGCCGCATTTACAGATACATGTGCACACAGGCCCGAGTGTCCCTGTAGCTCTTCTCCAGGCACATTGACGTGGGACTATAAATGGCCCATTTGGGAGGATGGGGCACATCAGGGAGGAAAGTGGGTCCTCCATGCATCTGCCCTCTCTCGTGGCCTTGCTGGGTTCCCTCTCCAGCTTCTGTGACAACATTGATGTGTGGCATTCTGACATCACCCTCTCCTCCAGGCCCTTAACCTGTCACCTGCTCTGGTGTTGCAGCCCCCTCATGCTCAGGAGTGGGGATGTGTGCCTGAGTGCCGCTGATGTACCCCAGGGGCTGGAGGCAGCCCGGGAGGTGTCTTGCACGGAGTCAAGACCCTCTTGCCTTTTGGGCACTGCCTTGTACCAGTTGGCGAGCCTGAGGGTGAGCGACATACTGTGGACTCATCCTGGTGGTTGAGCTTGCAGACTGCCCTGTCCAGAGTGATGATGCTGCCTAGTCCATGCTCTGTGGGGTACATGCAAATTAGCGCCTAGTGCCAGCCACGAAACGAAGGTTCTTTGAGCCAACTTCAAAACTTGCTCGTGTTGTGGTTGCAGATCAGAATGTCCACAGCTGTGTTACATCTTGCAGGGCTTTTGCTGTGTCTTTTATTCTGTGTCGCAGGATATGGGGTAGGGAAAGGCGGAGGGGGGAGTGCTTTGCCCCAGGACTGCCCTGATTCTGAATGGATGCCATCCTTTGGAACAGCTGTGGGCCTGCATCAACCTCAAGTTCCCCTGTGTAGCCAGGGTCTAGAGTCTGCTCTGGTCGACGTGAGGAAGATTGTCTTAACAGAACTGCTGTAGAAAGCTGCCTGGTAGTTAGGCTGGGTGGAGTCTGAATCGCCTCCCACAAAGTTCTAAATCGGTACAGGGCAGGCTCAGTGTGACAGGGAACTCTCATTTCCTGAGGAGTAGGTGACGAAGGAAGTCTGGCTTACAGTTGTGCTGGCTTTTGTGAAGAACCAGCTTCCATTTGCACATCCGTCCTGCCGTTAGTTCCACCGGAACTTGGTCTGTGCGATTGAATCCCAGGTTCTCAGGCCGTCCCAGATCGGGGCGGGGGCACACACACGTCACTGAAGTCGTCGTTGTTCATGCACCAAGGTGGTGTCTGTGCAGGTGAATTTTAGAGGAGGGTCTTATACAATCTGAGGGCCTGAACCTGTTTCCCCCACCTTCTGTCTCCTCCCCGACCAAAGAAAGATAGCCTCTTAGCTATTTTCTTAGCTCAGTTTACTGAATGATTGCAGACAGTCATCCTTTGCTTTGGATCTTGTGGACTTACCATCAGACATCCTTTTCTTCTTTCTGGAGGGCTCCGGGGGGTCTTTCTCTTTTGACACTTTCAAACTGAATGGTGAAAAGGTAGGGTGCATGATTGCTCAACCAGAGTGCCTGAGCAGGGACTTCTGAAGAAAATCTTGGTCTTTCCTTTTCCGTTCCCAGACATCCAGCTCCTTCTCTAGTGCCTGTTCCCTGCAGGGCAGGGACCCTTGTGAAAGAGAGAGGGTGGGCTGGCTGGGTTGTGTGTCTCCAGGTTTTGCAGGGCTCAGGGTTCTGTTCCTGCTTGAGTTTGGACGTGACTCCGGGAAAATGTACCTGTGGACCTTCCTGATTCCTTACCCCTTTTCCTTCTTTCTGAGAGGCAGAGAAATACTATTTTTTAAAAGGTATTTTGTTTTAGTTTTAAATAGCAAAACACAAGCTGCATTTTTATTTATTATGCACAAGAAAGGTAAATCTGTTTTTACAAAAAAAATCTGGAGTTGGAAACTCTGGGAAAACCAATTAAAACATACACATGCTTCTCTCTCTGTAATGTGCAATATGCTTTGCAACTATAGATGATATTTTATGTTTAATCTGTAAATAAGAAATGTATTTAAATTAAGAGGGAGCTTTTTGTAAAAGGACCAAATGTTCTTTTATAAATGTACTAAGAAATATCTTGTTCTTAGAAATTTATTAGGATTTTTATGAATAATTTTTATTAAAAGATTCTTTTTTTTTTGAATTGTCTTTTTGTTTCTCCTTTATATACTCACACGTACACATTACATGCAGGACAAACCAGGGGGAAAACCCTTTAAAAGGAAACCATAAAGCCAGATGATAAAAACTTTATTTTGTGTGTTTTTTGTTTTTCACAGCTGAGCCCTGACTAATACCACTCTGTTTTTGTCTGTCACACGTTCCATTTACCTGTCCTTCCCATGTGGGTGAGAGCCACACGTAATGATTTTTGTCCTGTCTCTGCCCTCCTCTCTGCATTAGCCTCCTTTGTCCCAGCCACTGACCTGTTCTCAGTTCTCGTTGCCATTTATCTGAGTCTTTCTATGTTCTGGAACCAAGTCTCTGTTATCTTAAGGCAATTCATTCCTGCTAGCCTCCTACAGGTTCAGGTGGGGTAATGGCACATGCGGTCAATGTGGGGGCAGCGGTCTGCGGGAGGCATGAGCCAGGAGGGTTTCAGTAGGACGGCCCCCATCCCTGCAGCTACCTGAGTTGCGATGGGGTCTGGAAGGAGATCGCTGGTTCTGCCCTGTGCTACCTTGGTGTCCTACCTTTGTGGCTGGGCAATTCTGATGGTGCTTTTAAAAACCTCTGCGTTGTAACAAGGAGAGGAAGCACCTTGCTGATATTAAAGCACACCGCCTTCGTAAGCGTTGGTGGTGGTTGTGTCTTTGAAGTCTCTTGGGCTTGTCACCCTCTTGACAAGGCCAGGTGGGGCCCCTATGCCAAAGGTGCAGCTGAATGGCCTTGATGGTGGAAGCACCCGTGCCCTTGGTCAGCAGTGGCACGTGGGAGCATCCTGTCTAGACACTGCCGGGGAGCACCAGGGCCGAGAGTGGACTCTGGACCCACGCTGCGGGAGGTGCGGACCTGACTCCGCCGATGAGCCTTGTGCCCGGTTGTACAAGGTCCACAATCTCGCTGGGCCTCAGTGTGCCCATCCGTTATATGGAATGACAACAACAGTCCACATGTACAGGGTGGATTGAATGGATTCATATGTGTAGCATGCTTAAGATGGCCACCTGGCACCCAGGACGCCCTGCCTGTGCATTTCCTAAGGTTATGGTCGGGTTGGATTTGATACCCAGGAGAAGCTGTAGGATTTTTACCCCAACCCTAAGGAGGGATAAGAACTTGGACTGGCATGAAGAGGCCTGGGCCGGAGCCTTGGCCTGTCCTTCTGGATTAGCAGCTTGAGTCAGGGTCTCACACTGTTTACTCGTTTGTAAAACCAGGGGCGCCTGGGTGGCTCAGTCGGTTGAGTGTCCAACTTCAGCTCAGGTCGTCTCAAGGTTCATGAGTTGGAGTCCTGCGTAGGGCTCTGTGCTCACAGCTTGAAGCCTGGAGCCTGCTTTGGATTCTGTCGCTCTCTGCCCCTCCCCCACTCATGCTCTGTCGCTCTCTGTCTCTCCCTCTCTCTGTCTCTCTCTCAAATACAAATAAACATTTAAAAAAAAACAACAAAAACCCCCCAGATTCTAGCACCTTAACTCCCGGTGTTGTTGTGAGAGCAGAATGAGCTACGTTTTAGCAAAGCCTGTTAGGTGCCAGCTGCTAACATACTTATTATATATGTGACTTCTCTCCAAGTTAAATTTTTTTTTTTTAATTTCATTTTAGAGAGTGTGAGCGGGAGAGAGAGGCAGAGGGAGAGAGAGAATCTTAAGCAGATTCCACACTCAGCGCAGAGGCCGATGTGGGGCTGGATCCCATGACCCTGGGATAGTGACCTGAGCCGAAATCAACAATCAGACGCTCAACCAACTGAGCCACCCAGGGGCCCCAACTTCTTTCAAAGTGTAATCAGGGAAATGTGCTGCTGTTCTGTCCATCGTAGGATCCCAGAATGCGAGCTGCAGGGTGGTTAAGAGAGATGCCTGTGCCCCACACTCCCTGGGGCATTGTGGGCAAGTACCTGGCACATTCTGGCACATCATGTAGTCCTTTGCGTGTGTGTTTGTGCATGTGTGTCTGTGCACATGCGGCTTAAAACCTACCATATTCAAGCATCACCCGAATCCTGGGAGAGAAGTTCTATTATTCTATTTCTACAGTTGAGGACACTAGGCGGTAAGAACCCTACCCTAGGTCACAGTTGAAACACTCTGAACCCGTGACTTCAAGCTCTCTTAAGTAGCAGAATGAATAGTTTGGCTGTAGCCCCAGGATGGAGAGAGGGGGGTCTTTGCTGCAGGGAATAGCCTGGGCCATTTCCGGAGAGATGTTGCTCAATCCTTGGTCTGAGAACCCAGTGGCCCCTTCCACAGGGTGGGAGGGAGGAGGTTGGGACAGGGCAGTAAACCTGCTTCTGGATTCCGAGGACCCCAGCCTGAGGCACCCTGGCCCTCCCAGCTTCTGGTAATCAAGAGGAGGCTGCTCTGCATTGCACAGATCAGAATGTTCTCTACCGGTGGGCATGTGTGAAGGAGGCAATGAACCTGCCTGCCCTCCAACCAATAGAAAGCCCCTCTGCAAAAAAGATTTATTACTCAGTTATTACTGTCATTCTCTTAGATAAAATATACCCCATGAAAGCCTTCCACGATTTATCAAATTCACTGTACCTGTTATTTAAAAAAAAAATTTTTTTTAACTTTATTTATTTTGAGAGATAGAGTGGAGGAGGGGCAGAGAGAGGGAGAGAGAGAATCTCAGGTAGGCTCTGTGCTGTCAACGCAGAGCCTGATGTGGGGCTTGAACTCATGAACGGTGAGATCATGAAGCCAAGAGTTCTGAGCTCCTGAAGCCAAATGAGCCACCCAGGTGTCCCTCATTGTACCTGTTATTTTTAAATTTAGAGACACCTTACAGAACTGAAATACTCACAAAGTGCAAGGAAATTAAAAAATATTAACTTCAACACATCTCTGATCATACATTAAAAGAATGTGTCTTTGTCTTGTTGCCTCCTTTAAATATATTTACGTCAAAACTCCAGAGCTGTAGACTCACCCCCTCAATTTGGAGGAAATATCCACCCTGTAACTTAATTGGCTAAGCAGGTCCTGGTTTTCACACTCTTCTGCCCTAACAGGCTTATTTACTGATGGGAAAATCTAACTTTATTTTTCTGTCCTAATGAACATGTTAATTAACACGAGAGCCCTCTCGTGTCTGCATTCTAGCACAGAGCAAGGCAGCCTGAAGTTTTGCTGTGTTTGCTGCAGGAACAGAATGAGGCACTTGGGGCTCTGAGCAAGGTATTCCTGCCAACAAGCCAGGAAGGGAAGAGGCAGAGTGTTTCCTGACAGATATTTCCCATGGTGCCTTTGGTGCTCCAGAGATTTCTACATGCCAGGGCTGTGCACACAGAGCAGTGAGATTCCAGGTCTTTGAGAGGTGTGCCCTCCGATCAAGTCTGACAGGGATCGTGGGGACTGAGAACTGGTAGGTCACAGGTCAAGCTGTAGCCGAGCCATTTTCCGGTGCAACTACAAATGTGTACTTTGATGTTGTGTATGGTGAGGATTTGGAAATGTCCCTTAAAGGCGGTGGTTGTTAGACGTTAGAGTTCCTTGGAGTGTTTATAGAAACACAGATTGCTGGGCTACCCCCCAGAGTTTCTGACTCAGTAGGTGTGGGGCGGGCTGAGAATTTTCATGTGCCAACCAGTTCCTGGGTGAGCCTGATCGCTGCCAGTGTGGGGACTACAGTTTGAGAATCTTGCTTACCGTTTTTCCTGAAGACACGTGTACCCCTTGGAGAGTCTTCCAGTGCAAAAGACACTCTTAACTTTCCCATGTTTTGTAGGGGGCGATCCAGGTTTTGGAGGGATGTCTTTGAGAAAAATAAGATAAAATTACGAACGCAAAACTAGACATGCAGAAGTAAATATGTATGCAGGATAAAAAAAAATCACAACGAATTTTGAAAAGCTGACAAATACCATAATAGCACACGTTTCATAAAAACGACAATGGTTTCATTAAAATGACCTGATTTACTTCTTTTCCTAATGTTTTTGGGTTATGTACTCTTTGATTATTCTCTATACTTATACTAATCTGTATAGATTTTGTGCCTCACATTTGATGCCCTTTCCCCAACATATACCCTCAACCATCTGGTTCTAGAACCTCAGCTTCCTTCCATTCCTTCCAGCAAAGAAGGAATGTAATTGGGTTGTTGGCCTTTCATTGTCTAGCCATGCCAAACCTACGTCTTCAGTAGAAGACAAGTGGTTCTGAGCCAGAAGAGTTTATGTAGAGTTGTAGAAGGGCCATTCCACTATTTTCCTGATTATGTTCTTAAAAAACTAAGATGGCAACAGCTAGCATTCATGTCTTTGTGACAAACATTTTTTTTAACACTTATTTTGAGAGACAGAGACAGAGCACGAGTGGAAGAGAGGCAGAAAGTGAGGGAGACACACAATCCAAAGCAGCCTCCACGCGGTCAGCCCAGAGCCTGATGCGGGGCTCGAACCCACCCACCGCGAGATCATGACCTGGGCTGAAGTCGGACGCTTAACTGACCAAGTCACCCTGGTGCCCCGCTAGCATTCATTTCTTAAATTTCATGTTTGTAACATGGCAAGCTTTTCCCATGCATTATGTCATTTAACACTTGACTAAGTCAATGAGGGAGCTTCAGTCAAACATTCTGAGAAGTGTAGCATCAGCCCAAGTTCTCTCAGCCAGTGAATGATAGGGTCAGAATCTGAGCCCAGGATTTGAACATCTGACTGTAGCACCTAAATCTTAACCACTAGCAGCATTATATATGCTCCACCTGGGGTAGTTTGTGTCGGGTCTCTGTAAGGTGATTAACATTGAACAGTGGTTTATAGTCTTTTTAAAGAGCTTATAAAAGTCTTCAAATAAAATATGTAGTGACTGAACTTATAAAACAGATGAAAACAACACCACTGCCGCGAACTTGTAGCTTTTGTTAAGTATGGGGGGGAGTGGGGACGCTGAACCTCCCATCTCCTCCAACCAGGTCTGTTTTACAAGAACTAGGGTTTCTGTACAAACAGAAACACAGAGACAGCCACTCACACTGCTTTCTTCACTAGTAGGGTTTTTGTTTTTCAGGTTTTAATACTGTCTGTGGTCTTTCACCCATTTGCAGGTTCGAGTCCTGAATCAGCCTCAACCACCAGTCTTGGTTGACTATCTTTTATTAGTAGGAGGCTCTTTCTAAGTTTAAGGGTATGATTTGAATTACCCAACAGTCCCCTCAGTGTATAAGTATGGATTTGTGGGAAGGGGCAAGAGCGAGTTCAAAAACACGGGCTTCTTGCCATTTAAGTGCCCAAGGAGAAATGCATGATCTTCACTTTACAGGAAAGTAGTATTTTCTTTCTTTCTTTTTCAATATATGAAATTTATTGTCAAATTGGTTTCTATACAACACCCAGTGCTCATCCCAAAAGGTGCCCTCCTCAATACCCATCACCCACCCTCCCCTCCCTCCCACCCCCCATCAACCCTCAGTTTGTTCTCAGTTTTTAAGAGTCTCTTATGCTTTGGCTCTCTCCCACTCTAACCTCTTTTTTTTTTTTTTTTTCCCCTTCCCCTCCCCCATGGGTTTCTGTTAAGTTTCTCAGGATCCACATAAGAGTGAAAACATATGGTATCTGTCTTTCTCTGTATGGCTCATTTCACTTAGCATCAAACTCTCCAGTTCCATCTACGTTGCTACAAAGGGCCATATTTCATTCTTTCTCATTGCCACGTAGTACTCCATTGTGTATATAAACCACAATTTCTTTATTCATTCATCAGTTGATGGACATTTAGGCTCTTTCCATAATTTGGGTAGGGAAAGTAGTATTTTCATCAGAAATACATGAACTCAAGACTTGTCTACTCTTCAGCGAATTGCATAGCAAAACTATTGCATACCCATGCATTTGACAAAATTAATGAGACCAGCCCCTGGTAAGGATGTGAGAGATGGGGACATTTCCACACTGCTGGTGGGAATGCAAACTCATGCCTCCACTCGGGGGGTGGGGGGAAGAGCTTGGTATTCCCCAGCACCACTGAATGGGAACATGCCCTGTATGGCCAGGCTGTGCACTGTACCAACTGGGGCTGCCATGGAGTCACGCTATGGGCTGGCCCTGGCAATGTCACTCCTAAGAGTCATCTTTAGCAGGAGTCAGCAGACTATTGAACCATGGTCCAAATCCGAGCTGCCTCCTGTTTTTGTTTGGTTTTGTATTTTTGAATAAAGTTTTATTGGAACACATTCAGGCTCATTTGTTTACATAGGGTCAGCATTTGCTTTTCCTATACAACGGCAGGGTTGAATAGTTGCTAGAGGCCGTCTTGTTCACAAAAACCCCCGAATTCACTGTCTGGCCATTTACAGAAAACGTTTGCTGGCATCTAGTCTAGATGATCTCTTGTATGTGAGAAACTGGTGACACTTGTGAGACCATTCATAGCAGCATGGTTTGCCAAAGGCAAAAATGGGAGACACTATCCAAATGTTCATCAAAAGTAGTGACTTGTTCAATGGAAATATTATAGAGCAGAGACGCACTTCACAATAGTCCATTTATACACACTTGAAAAGCAACCCAAACTGAATTTATTGCTTGGATGTGTAAACACATGTGGAAAATTATAAAGAAAAACAAGGAATTGATTATCATAGAAGTTAGCCTAGGGGTCATCCTGGTGTGGATGTGATGGTGGAGAGGCACAGAGAGGGGTACTGGCAATGCTCATTCTCATCCTGAGTCCATTTTTAGTGGTATGACTGCTTACTTTATTTTTCTTTTTTTATAATTAATTTTATTATTTTGTTATTAAAAAAATTTTTTTAATTTATTTTTGAGACAGAGAGAGAGAGATAGAGTGTGAGTGGGCGAGGGACAGAAAGAGAGGGAGACACAGAATCTGAGGCCAGCACAGAGCCTGTTTCAGGGCTCCAACTCACAAACCGTGAGATTGTGACCTAAGCTGAAGTTGGGCACTCAACCAATTGAGCCACCCAGGCGCCCCTAATTTTCTTCTTTATATGGTTCACATGTTTTAGATGCTCTTCAGTGTGCATGTCAAATTTCAAGATAAATGAATTTTAACATTGTATATGAAACTGGTTTTTCAAATTGTGAAAAAGAAGTCATAATTCAGTTTGTTCTGATATAGTGTGAAAAATGGCAAAATGTTCTTCAAAATAGGAAAAAATAAAATCATGTGCTTCATCCAGTGGAGAAATCTATCAAGGATTTTGTGCCCCCTCAGACCTTTTAGGTACACCTATCCTAGCCTTAGTCTTTTTTTTACCTTTCATGGACACAAATGTAGACCAGGGCTTGTCAGTGAGTTAGCAGCTGAGTTTTGAACAGCAGTCCAGGGGGGAAGGTCTTTCTTCGGAAGTGGTATTTGGGGGTGCCTAGGTGGCTTGGTTGGTTGGGCGTCCGACTCTTGGTTTTGGCTCAGGTCATGATATCACGGTTTGTGAGTTCAAGCCCTGCTTTGGGCTCTGTGCTGACTGTATGGAGCCTGTTGGGGATTGTCTCCCTGTTTCTTTGTCTTTCTGCCTCTCCCTGCCTCTCTCTCTCGCTCTCTTTCCCTCTCTCTCTGAAAATAAACTTAAAAAAAAATAAAGCACTATTTGAAGAAAACACAGTAGAATACACCACACGTGTCCAGTAAGACTACCGGAATGCCCAATTTCAGAGAGTATTTCTAGAATACCTGCTGTTGACCCACCTGGGTGATTGAGGAGCACAGACTAGGAAGGCTGGCAGTGGACGGGAGAGACACAAGTATTCATGGCCTTGAGGAAAGGCTGGCAAGCATGGCCTCGGGTTTTAGGCATGCAGTTTCAAAACCCATCCACACTGAAAACAGGCCATGTCCCTCCGCTGGGCTCCCAAAGTTCCTGTGTCATTCAAGCTCTATTAACTGTTGTAGACACCATGACTTCCACAAGAGGCCACTCTTGCTTCACTTTTTCAAAGGGGGCCTTTGAAAAATAGTTTTAGCAACCAGTGGTACAGAAAAAAAACCACCGTTGGCATGTTTTAAACTCAGCGTGCAAAAATGTAATTTCATGGTCTTTTGGAATCTTGCATCGAACTCTTGGTGTGTGCTTGCTAATTGAAACACGAGTAATAGTGACGATGGCAGTGATGGCATCGGATGTCTCTATGGGGTCTTCCTCCAGAGAACAAACTCCTTTGTATGTATTATTCAGGGAAGACTCACAATGCCATATGTCTTGGGGTTCTCGTTTTCCGAGAGCGAGACCAGGTAAATACCACAAGCTGCTTAGTTAGATGGTGATATTTCAGAACCAGGGGTAGGTAAGTAAGAAAAGGGGAAATGTAGTTTTTCTCTGGGACATGCCCCAGGCCTGCCTCGGCGGCCAGGTGGATGGTTTAATTTTCATCTTGTGAGGTTGTTTTTGGCTTGCTGTGAATTTGGGTAGATACAGTTTCTAGAAAAAACTTGGGAGGTTGTGTCTTGGCACCCACAACTGGGAGATTCCCAGATGACAGCTTCTGTAGGCTCTCCTTCATGGTTTTTCACCTTGAGCTTGTACTCTGGATGTGAGGCACTTCTGGGTCCTGTTGAGCCTTCCCTTCTACTAGTTACTGTCCTGCCTTAGGTTTTGGTTGTCCAATCTGGCAGACAGAAAGTGTCAAAGAAAGTCAACTTTGTAGGTTTGAATCTGGACTCTGCTCCTTATTAGCCGGGTGAGTTATTAAGCCTCCCTGAATCTCAGTTTACTCATCTGTAAAATGGAGCAAATTATACCCATCTCACAGGGTTTCATGGGGAATATCCTTCCCTTTCTTCCTCCCGCTGCCCTCAGATCACCTGCCTCTGTGGTTGTGAGCCCTGGTTCAGAGAAGATTCACAGAATGTTAGCTACTAACCTAATTATGTTCTGTAGTTCTTGAAGGCAGTGGTTCTAACGTTTAAATGAGAATCTCCTGTTCAATTCTAATACGGCTGGCCAGGCTGGGTCTCTATGGTGATCTCCCTCCTGGAAACATGGCCAGGCCTGGGCTCTCTGCCACCTCCACCTGTGGTGAGTGGCTGAGCAAACAAGATCATCCTACCCATGCCGGCAGGCATCCAATCTGTTGAAGGCCTGGATGGAACAAAAAGGCAGAGAGAGGGCAAATTTGCTGTCTGCTGAGCTGGGACGTCCATGCCCTCCTGCCCTCAGACTTTAGGACTCTTGGCTCTCAGGCATCTGCCTGGGAGCTCCCTCCATGGCTCCGCTAGTTCTCAGGCTTTGGGGAGGGGACTGAAACTGTACCATCAGCTTTCCCTCGCCTCCAGCTTGCAGCCGGCTGATTGGGGGAAGTTAGCCTCCATACTCAGGTGAGGCCAATCCTTCATAATAAATCTTTCTACAGATCTAAAAAAACACATCCCCAGTGTAATGGCTCAACAATTCCTGATGGCCCTGAGCCAGAGTCTGCCTTGTAACAGACTCTCCGGAGGAGTCTGAGGCTTGTGGTCAGAGGATCACAGTTTGAAAACTGCCTTGGGAGTTTGCTGGGGGGAACCTGCACCACATCCTGCATTTCCAGGCTTACCTTTGGGACTGATTTCATGAAATTTGCAAATGCAGCTCATTTAGGCCGCTTCCTGTCCTACCCTTCTATGGCCTCCTGCCATCCATTAGCTGCCGCCAACCCTGGAATACAGTTAGAAAACGCAGTCTTTGTGGGAAAGCTCCTTCTCAAAATGTGGTTCCTAAAGCAGCAGCGGCAGCACCTGGGAGCTTTTTTGAAATGCAAATTCCTGGGTCCTATCCAAGATGTACAGAATGGGAAAGTCTGGGGGTGGGAATTTGGCAATTTGCTTCAAACAAGGATTCTGCACTTAAAAAAAAATTTTTTTAAGTTTATTTATTTATTTAGAGAGAGACAGAGACAGCATAGGCCGGGAAGGGACAGAGAGGGAGAGGGAGAAGCGAGAGGATCCCAAGCAGGCCCCACACTGTCAGCACAGAGCCCAACATGGGGTTCGATCCCTCGAACCATGAGACCATGATCTGAGCCAAAATCAAGATTAACCAGTGTGCCACCCAGGTGCCCCAAGGATTCTGCATTTGAAAGGTGGGTGACCTTGCACAAGGGAGGGTTGGTCTTCCTCCCAATCGGGTGTAGCAGATTCCAGAACCTATCCACTTCCTGCCATTCTTGGGCTGGTAGAGGTGGGAGGTGGGGTTGTTCTCTACTATTCCCAGTGTGCAAGCGCTGAGCATTTAGGAAGCACCTCCTAAGAGTACTGATCTTTTATCCTCCCCTCTGCTATGCCTCGTCACCTTAAACCATGTTATTTCTAGTAGAGAGGCAGGTTTGGTGTTTCTGATTCATTCACTCTTTTTATTGAACAAATACTCCACAGCCACTATGTGCCAGTACTCTTCTGGGTACCAGGGTATGGTGATAGGATTGTGCCAGCACAGAAATAAATCAACTTAAGCTATAATGTCAGAGCACGGCAACAGCTTGAAGGCAAAGCAGGGTGAAGGGCTGGCATGCTGGGTGGAGGAGGGGACATGGGGCTCTTCTGTTTCTCGGGGATGATACGGAGGCCTGTATTTTGCCCTTTAATCCTTGCTCTGGGGAGACCGTCTCCATCTTCACTCCACTCCCCTCAGTCCAAAAGGTTTCAAGAACTTAACTTACCCTTTTGGTGGAGTCACGTGATGCAGCCCCAGCCAATCAGCATTCATCTCCCTGCCTCCAAAACAGAGAGGATATCTGAGGTAGAACTGAGGGCAGGAGAGAGAGCTGATCACCTTGTTTGAACCACTAAATCCAGCCATGCCTAAAACCTTTACTCCTGGACTTTTTATCGTGGTGACCCAATCCTTGAGTTTTTCATGTGGAACCTTCTTCAGTCTTTTTTTATTTTATTTTATTTTATTTTATTTTTTAAGTTTATCTATTGAGAGAGAGAGACTGCAGGGGAGGGGCAGAGAGAGAGGGAGACACAGAATCCAAAGCAGGCTCCAGGCTCTGAGCTGTCAGCACAGAGCCCAGCTCGGGGCTCAAACTCATGAACCATGAGATCATGACCTGAGCAGAAATCAAGAGTCAGCTGACCAAACCGACTGAACCACCCAGGTGCCTCACCTCCTTCAGTCTGTTGAAACGCAAAGGGTTATGATATGAAACTCAGGGAAGGTGGCTTCAACTCCAGACTGCCACTTTCAGGCTGGGAGGTGTTCAGTAAGGGGTGGCTGGACTGTAGAGAAAAACCAGCCTCAGGCCAATTTCTTTTTACCTTAGCTTAGTGGTATTCACATTTTGTGTTTCAGAGACATGTGACTGAATTCCCAACGACGGGGTGACTGGCTGTTCTATTTTTCATCTTATTCCGACAGCCCAGATGGTAAGGGCTCTTGCTCCTTGTCTTTCCCTTTCTCCCCACTCAAAGACACACGTGTGCCAGTAGAGACACTTTTTTCCTTTTCTCAATGAAATGCAATTACATTGAATTCATAGCATTGATGATATTCATTGTTTCAGATTACACTGTTTCCTGGTGCTGGGCTGAGAGCTGTATAATAAGGTACTGATAAGGATTTTCTCTTTCTAACCCAAATTGTATGCAGATAGATGACACCTCCTTAGGACACTTTCTTGTGTGTGTGTGTGTTTTCAAAATTACTGAAAAACCAGTCATTCTGAAGCTCATTTACATTGCATGTGTTTTTCACACATCCATCAATTTCAAAATAGACTTCAAAGAGGAAAAAAGTAAAGTTCTCTCAGCTCAGACTTCCGAATGACTTGGTTTTAATAATATGCAAAACAGGGATGGGGGTGAGGGAGGGCTGGCCAGGCTTAAGCGCACTGGCAGCTGAAGGAGGCCAGAAGCGTTTCCACGGTTCCATGGCTGAGAATAGCTCTCACAAGATCCCAGTACTGACAGCCTGGGAAGGGGGTGGAGGTTCTGGAAAAACCATCTGGACTGACCAGTCCCTAGACTGGGAAACTACCCAAGTCACAGAAAGAACCCGTTTCTGTGTTTGAGCCGCTTGGAATGCTGGGGCTCGGTCACCACCATCACTGCAGGTGGTATCCATCTAGGGCAGTGTTCCTCAGCCTTTTTTTTTTTTTTTTGCATTGTTGCCCCCTCCTAAGGAGACGTGTAGAGTTTTCCTAATCCTTCTCAACCCCTCTTCCCATTATGAAATTTTAATACCAAAGATACACTATTTACCTGTTTATGCACTGGATGTAAATCTATGCTTATACATAAAAATAGTAAGTCTGTATTTTTTTTTTCTTGCTTCTAAGAACCGTTTTTGCCCTCTTGGTGATATTGTCCCCATTAAGGACACATGACCCAGTGTTTGTATGCATCAGGCTCTCTTCTGAGTGCTTACTTACATCAACTAATTCAGTCCTCACAGTGACCCTAGCAGGTATCGCCATTTTGAAATTGGGGCGCTGAGGCACAGAGAAATGCCTAAAGTCACAGAACTAATAGGTGTTTGTTTTGCGTTAAGCAAACTACAAAGGTTAAGGGACCAGTTTCCACACAAGACTTCCCTCACCTCTGATACCAAAGGGAAGGAATTCTGGGCCCCTACGAAGTTAAAGGGAGCAGTGCCCTTCCCAAACCATCCTTGGGTTTGCTAATTTGCTTGAAGTGCTCACAGACCTCACAGCTAGTATACATACTCCTGGTTACAATTTATTACAGTAAATGGATACAGGTGAATCAGCCAAAGGAAGAAAGGCATAAGGCACAGTCTAGAAGGGCTTCAGATGGGAAGTATCTATTGTCCTCAGGATGCGTTACCCCCTCGGCATCAATGTGTGACAATATTCATGGAGTATTGCCAACCAGGGAATGCTTACCCAGGCTTTGGTGTTCAGTTTTTATTGGGCCTTCGTTACACAGGCATGATTGATTGACTGATTGATTGCTTCTGTGGTTCAGCTCAGTCTCCAGGTCAATTGATAGAGCTAGACCAAAGCCCCCACTCTAAATCAGGGTTGGTCTCTCTGGGCATGGCCATCCCTCACCCCATGACTATCAAGAATGGACAGCCCCACTCCAAGATCCAATATGGCCAGTCCCTGCCCTAAACAAAGACACTCCTACGACATGGATTACCTCCCAGAAGCTGAGGATGAAGTCCAGAGCTGTCTCAGGGGAAGGCCAAATTCTTCATTGCACAGGGCTGGGGCTGGGATTTAAAGACAATTTGGATCCTTGCGGAAGAGAAACGGGCCTTATATTTGAGTTTTATAATCACTGGAACAATACCGTGAGGAGACAGGCGTATTCACACTGCACAGGAACTGAGTAAACTGAGTATGGTAGGCTGAATAATGGCTCCTCCAAATCTAGGTCCTAATATCTGGAACCTGTGAATGTTACCTTATATGGCAAAGTGGACTTTGCAGATGTGATTAAGTTAGACCCTTGAAGGGGGAGAATATCCTGGATTGACCAGGTCATTCCTGAATGTAATCACAAGTGTCTGTATAAGAGGGAGGCAGAGGGTGAGTTGGCTCAGAAGAGGAGAAGGTGATGTGAGCAGAGGTAAGAGTGATGAGCTTTGAAGATGGAGGAAGGGGCCAGGGGGTTCCTCCAGAGGAACCAGTCCTGCCTACACCTTGTTGTTAGCTCTGTGTAACTGATTCTGGACTGGTGGCCTCCACAACAGTAAGAGAGTATGTGTGTTGTGTTAAGCTGCCAAGTTGGTAGTGATTGGTTACAGCAGCCATCGGAATGCGTTGAGACTGAGGAGTTGAATGTTGCTAAAGGCTCTGGGGCTAAGAAGCAGCTGTTTGAGAGTTTTAACACGGGCCTCCCTGACTCCAAAGCCTGTTCTCACTTCTGCAATCCAGAGATGGCTTGTTCAAGGCATTCTGTGTTGCTGCTTCACTCCTGTGTTGAGACTGGCTATTGCTAATTGATTATAATTCTCTTCTCTTGATCCGGGGGCGAAGAGCAGAACCTTTATCAACATGATGCTTTTGGTGGCCATGGTCTAAAGATGGCCTGGGATCAATACCTTGACCTACCTCCTTGAGAGTCTTAAGGAGACTATCAGCTACATTCTCTTCCTTTTTTTTTTTTTTTCTTTCTTTTTTAAAAATACCTGAGTTTGTAATGCCAACTCCAACACAGCAAATACTCCGTATAGGACCATTGTTTTTACTTCCTCCACACCAACTCCTGTTGCTTGGATATTTGGTCTTTACCATTTGCAATAGTGTGCCAGCACTTGGCATATGCCCTGGGGGACCAGCCCTGCATCTTGTACCTTTTATCACTCTTTTAGGTCAGTTCCCTAAAGCAGAACTTGAGACAGGAATTTGGATTCCCTGAGTGGGGGATAAAAACGTATGGAAGGGAGTGGGGGAAGGAGGATAGTTAAGAGGAAAGAACAGGGCAAGGTTGGAGATACAGGGAATCTGGTCCTGGCACCACAGTGCTGTCTCCTTGCCAGGCAGTCGGCCACCTGTGGGTGGCAAACGCCTGCAGCTTTCTGGGAGATGGGACTTCTAGAGAAGGGGGAACTGTACCATGAGTGGCCAACCTTCCCACTGGGTGCTATGGGGGATGGAGGGATGAGTGATCCTCGCAGGAAGGGGGATCTGGGTGGGGTGCCAAGGACATGAAGGTCAAAATCAGGACCTAGTTGACAAGATGGCTCAGAAGAACCTGAGTAAAGTTTGGTCAAGGAGGGAGTCCTTGTTACACAGGAGTCCTAAGTCCACTCTGCACTGAGGAGGGACAGTGACACGGCCTGCAAGAACTTTTGCAGGATGAACTCCTGCCGGCAGAGATCTCTGACGATGGTCACCAGTGCTGTCAGCCCTCTTGTCTGCATCAGGCTTGCTCAGGAAGTACCTGTGTAGAGAGAAGAGGTTCACAGAAGGTTTGTGAGATGACCCTCTGCTTACTTGCAGTGGGGGAAGGAGACTGCTCAAGTTCCCTTCATAGTGGAAACACCTTTGGTTCCACAACAAGAAACAAAGCTCCTGCTGAAGAAGCTTCTGGGAGAAAGGTTGCATGACTTTAACTGCAGTAATGGATGGTATGAGATTGATCTAAGGGTTTGGTAGAGGAATGGTGAAGTGGAAAGGCAGTGTCGAAGGGGCCTAGATACCTTGGCAGAAGCAGCAGGAAATAGAGATAGGCAGCTATACAGGTCATGGTTTCATGGTTTGTGAGCCCTGTGTTGAGCTCCGGGCTGACGGCACGGAACCTGCTTGTGATTCTCTCTCTCCCTTTCTCTCTGCCCCTCTCCCATGCGTGCACTTACTCTGTCTCTCAAAATAAATAAATACACTTTAGAGAAAAAAGTTAAAAAGAAAAAAAAGGAATAGACAGCTATAGATACTGAAGACAGAAGGCGGAACAATTTTGAGTCTTGAGAGCACGTCTGCAGGGAAACACATGTTTGTTGATCAAGTGGCATGGTCTCCATTCTGTGCTGTTATCCTTCCCTCTGAATAACTCCCTCTTGCTCCTCCTGGGACTCTTCTCCTAACTCCCTCACCCTGTACAGAATCTCACTGGTCCACTTCTTCCTTATGTTTGTTTGTTCATTTGTTAAACAAATATTTATTGCCAGAAATCATACAACATCAAGTGTTAGGGTCCAGTGGTGATTCAAGAAGCAGATACAGTTCCTGCTCTCATGGGCTTGACAGCCGAGAGGAAGAGAGAGACATCAACCAAATAACCACTGAGATGCATACTTAACAAATTCCCACACAAGCTGAGCCACAGACCCTTGCCACTACTCCGGTCGCCATCTTCATTAAGAAAACTTTACTGTTGACTGTGTGTAACAGCACACACGATGCCAGAAGCCAAAATCACAAATAGCTGTGTTGTTTGTTTGGGAAAATCTATTTATACAACTTGGGTCTTCCCAACTAGCTGTCATTAGGGTAAGTGTCCCTTTCTCAGGGCAGTAGGTTGTTTAACAAGGCTCATCAAATGACTCTTCAGGACTGTTTCAAAACCCTTGCCCTGCTATGCTCACCAGTCCTAAGTGATTCTGTTGTGAAACTTGCAAACACCCAGTCAGTCCCTGCATTGAAAAAGCTGCCTTAAACCAGTCCCCCCAAATCTCCTAGATATTCCAGTTGTTCCCTCCCCCTCTAAGATGTGACTATATTTCTGGTAAGACTGTGTTCTCCCTTATAATGAAAGCAATGAACTTGAAGTTGACAGGTAATGGTGTTCTGAAAGGGTGGACTGTAATCTTTTACCACAAAGAACTGGGAACCAATCTAGAGGCTTCCCCAGAAGTGTAATGCTTGAGCTGGTGTTCTAAAGGATGTATAAGAGTAAATAATGCAGAGGGAGAGAGGGGAATGAGGGAGGGCAAGGAATGAGAAAGGAAGAATGTGCAAAGGCCCTGGAGCAGAAAAGAGTGTGGACCTTGAAGAGACAGGGAAAGGCCAAAGTGGCTGGAGCCCAGGGTCAAGGATATTGTAGTGAGGGTTCATTCTGGGGAAGTAGGTGGGAGCAGGCCACACAGGGTATTATAAATTGGCCACATTAGTGATTGTGGGTGTGTTTTGAGAAAGAGAGAGAGAGAGAGGGTACAAGTGAGGTGAGTGAAGGGCAGAGAGAGAGAGAGAGAGAGAGAGACGCAGGGCTCACCCAGAGTGGCACTCAAATCACAAACTGTGAAATCATGACCTGAGCCGAAGTCAGATGCTTAAGCGACTGAGCCACCCAGCCGCCCTCAGTGATTGTGTTTTTTTTTTACCTGAAGAGCACTGGGAAACTATTATAGATTTTTTTTAGTCTGATTTTTATAAGTGCTCATCACCCACAATTAGCAGGGATGATAACTAAGTGGCCGTGGTGGCTATCCTGGGGAGAGACAGATTAGAGTGCGAGCAGACAGAAGGAAAGCAATGGTGGATTTGACAGTCTGTAGGAAACAAAACTGAGGGCTGGATATGTTAAATCGCTTGACCAAAGTCACCAGAGGCTACTTAAATAATTTATATCAATTAAAATGACCTACAATCAAGCATTCCACCTTTCTCAGGCACATCAGCCATAGTACAGGTGCTCAGCAGACACATGTGGTTACCTTATTGGGCTGGCAGCTTACAGAACATTGCCACCATTATGGAACAGGCTAATGGACAGCACGCATGCGGAATTCAGGACTACTGGTCTACTGCAGCTCCTTGCCTAAGGCACAGCCTGATTTCCTCCATAGTCAGTTTGGAGTCTCTAAATGTTTGGGGGCTGAGGTTGGCAACTGTAGGCCGTGCTTGACCTGGAGGTGTTCCCCAGCCCTTAAAGCGGAGGGGAGTCCCAAGCCGTTCAATTACTTCTGCCCCTTCACACCCAGTGAGTGTCTGAGAAGAAGGAAGCGGCTGTTACTAACTTGCTCCTGTGAGCTTGATCACAGCGCCGCAGAGGCTGCTTGGAGGCGTGGGGATGCCAAGTCCAAATCCTTCTTTATGTGCAATCAGCATGCCGGCTTTTGCCCAGCTTCTGGAAATATTGGCATGCAGCACACACATTTCATGGCTGGAATTGCCCATTTCTGAATTAGATAAGAGATGTCAGAAGAATAATAAAGTTACTTTTGGTGAGTACATATTATCTGTAACGAAATAAAATGGGGATTGTGGCAACTACAACTCAATCTTCCATCTCAAGTTTATTAACGCTAATCCCCCTAGAATCAGGAGCGGGATCTGAGAGTGTAATAAAATGGACTCATTTTTCACAGTTTTTTCTTCCCCTGTCAAGTGCTAGTGGTGTAAAAAGAGCAATATTAAAAAAACAAAAAACAAACAAAAAAACCCCCAAAAACCCCCACCACACACAAGCATTTGTTTACATTTTCTGCTGCTAACTTATGACTGATTTTTGGAACAGTCCTGTTGTTTTTGGGGATAGTGGCTTTCCCCCCACCTTAGGTCAGAGCCAGGATGACAAATCCATAGCCTATGTCTTTGCTCCCTGATCCCTTGCAGACATCATTAATCAATCATGAAACTCTTACCCATAACTCCAGACATGGCCTTAGAATCCTTCTCTCCCTACAGTCCTCACCGAGGAGAAAATAGGTCAGAAACCTAGTTGCTATCCATGGAATAGGAACAGGCATTTTATCTGAGCTGGAGTAGGATAGATACTCATTTCTCAGAACAGCAATGGGAAATGGTTCAGAGCTTGCTACTCCTGGGAAAGAGGGGAATACTTTTGCTGTTTTGGGGGGTAATTAAGGAGAAATGGCTTACCCCACTCAACCCTACTCAATGGTAGTAATGGCATCATAAAGAATTATAGGGACCCTCGGCATGATGATGAAAACATTTCCCAGTATTTCCATTGGGCTGTTTCTATTCCTAGAGAACTCATTCATTAATACTTTTATAGCGGAAGTCTTACTGATGAGACCTGGGCTGTCTTTTGCCAGTGCTTGGACCACTGCATCATGTCACTTCTGGGTGAGTTGGAAGTACCTCGCATGATATCCTTTTAGAAGGGATCCTGGATTAATTACATCTATACTAAAGACTATTATTAGTATATAATATAAACAGAGCTGGCTGAAGCAAAGTGTCAGAAACATGCTACCAGTTCTATCCCCCCACCCCCCAGTTTATTACTAGCAAAGGCTCCAAGTGTGAGGTCTTTGTTTTCCGTGCTGAAAGATGAGTACCATTATTTTTGTTTCTAAATAGTTGTACACAACCTCTTCAACTGATCTAAGACTTTTTCACGAATCCTGGCTATTCAACTCCTTGGACACAATGAGTATCCTAAATTGTGAATACGATGAAGGTACAGAAAGGATTTGGGGCCTCCTCTTGGACCTTATTAAATAATCCGAGGTGTTTATTTAAACTATATGCAAATGTCCCAGGAGCCCCTCAGGAAAGTCCCTTACCCTTGAGACTCCTAACACCATCATGTAGTGACTTTTTTATTTAATGGGAGATCAGTGGAATTAACAAACTGGAGCTAGTTTCTAACAGTCTTTTTGTGGGGTTTCCTAAGCTTTCTGTGTCTTTTCCTGGATATGGGCTGCAAATCTGCCCACACAAAGTAAGAAAATTCTTAATGTTCGCAAACCGTCTGCTGAGCTCCCCTTCATTTAAAAATCATGCTTGCTTGTTATATCTGTTCTCAGGTATGTTCTTATACATATTACAGAGAAGCTTTTACTTTCTATGCCAAAAAAGGCCCAAGAGAGTTTTGTGATGGACTAGAACTACAGCTTTTAAAATTTCTTTCCAGGAAAGAGCACTAAAAGGCATTAAACTCTCCCTCTCCTTCAGGAACAGTTGCCCTAAAGTGGTACCTGCAAAGTTTTCTGTCCTGCCACTTTGCTGAGGAGGTCCAGGGCTGTTGACAGTATTGAAGGAACCAAACTTTCCCAGAGGTTAGGAGCAGGGTGGGAAAGTCTTGATGTAGATTAGCATGGCTTCTGGCAGGCAATAATGAGAGAAGAAAGCCACTTTTGCTGAGTCTTTATGTCCAGCACTTTCTGTCTTGGTGTGATTGCATGGGCTTGAAATACTGTTTAGGCCGGGGAGGGAATCAGCCCATCTGATTGATTTCAGGACATTGCAGGTGGCCTTGATTATACCACTTTGTCTCTAGGCTTTGACAGAATTTATTGGCCCTCCCCGGGTGCGTAGGTGAGGTGGCATTTCGTTCTGTTGTTCTAGGTGCTAAAGTTATGTAACAAGTTACTGCAGCACATAGAGTGACTCATACCCATGGATTCTGTGGGTCAGGAGATCACACAAGGCACAGTGGAAGTGGCGTGTCAATATTCTGGGATGTTGGGATCCCAGTTGGGAAGACTCACAGGTTGTGGTGATGCCAGTGAAAGGGGCAGGAGTCTCCTGAAGGTTCATTCTTGCACATCTAGTGCCCAGAGTAGGATGGCTCAGAGATGGAGCTGTCTCACCTGTTGACCTAGCCTCCAAAGCCATCTGTGTCAACTCTGAGCTACTGTATTGGTTGAAGCCCATGCAACCCTACCAGGATTTCAGGTTGGAGAGTCACATTGTAGAAGAGCATAGTACGGCCACCTTTGACAAACACAATCCTCCCCCTCCCTCAGGAGCTCAGTGTGAGGAAGCCAGGCTAGGGAGGGGGTGACAGCTTCCATTGTATGCACTAGGCAAGTGCCCATGTTTCCTGCCAGTGCTCCGAATTTCCTGTAGTGCTGTTCCTTCTGTAACAGGGAGACCTCCGTGGGGAATGGTGATTCAAGCCAGTTAGCACCCTGGCTAGCGTGTAACAATTTCTCCTAATGCTAACTTGCCGAGACGGTTGTTAACCTCCATGGGGCCTTTATATAAATTAGAAAAAGGTAGCATTTGGATGTGGGGGAAGGGCAAGCAAAGCACAGCCCCTTTGGCCTTGGGCTGCCCACGATTACAGTGCATGTACCACACAGCCAAATGTAGCCGTCCTGGTTTGTAGTAGGTTTTGCCATTTAAAAACACAACCAATGCATTTAGCAGTCTCCATGCCAAGGGCCCTCCTGGTTGCTTTCACCAGTGCCCATTCCTAGCTGCCCTCTTTACTAGACCTATGCTCTTCCATTTCTGAAGCTCCCAGAGTTTCCCAGAAAGAAGACATTGTCTGTAGTGGACCATGAACTTGGTGAGCAGGGGCATATTCCTAGGAATGTTGATGGCTTAATGGGACTACATATGCATTTAGCAATTTCTAAACAATGTTTTTATTTTTCATTTCAAATGCAATAGATGTGTTATGAAAATTCAAGCAAAAAATATAGAGAGGTAAAAAAGATAGTGACTCCAAAGTCTCTTGTGGGGATTTTCAGCAGTATAGAAGATCTGCGTGAAAGTAGAGTAGAGGGGTGTGTGTGTGTGCGTTTGTGTGTGCGTGTCTCAAAGAAAGAGCGGGAGAGAGACAGAGACAGAGAGAGAAAGAGGTGTGAGGAGTTGCCAAGTAAAAGACAGGTCCCTCGGTTAAATCAGAATTTCAGATAAACAATGAATTTCTTTTTAGTGGAAATATGTCCCAAATATGTTTATCTGAAAGTCTACTTTAATTGGCATCCTATATTTAGTCTGCTAAATCTGGCAGCCCTTTGTGTGTGATGTGTGAGTGGGGAGTATATGGGGGGGGTGTGTGTGCATGTGTATACGTGGTGTGTGTGTGTGTGTGTGTGTGTGTGTGTATGATGTGTGTGGGACTTCTGTTTGGGTGGGGAATGGGAGGTCAGAAGAAAGAAAGAGGAGATACAGGAAACCTGAAGGTGGTTTTTAAAAGTTTTCCCCATTGGCTTTGTAACATACAGATTTTTAGTTTTGTACTTTTAATACTTTATTGTAATTTATTGGTTTACATGTCCAGATTCCTATGAGTCACAGGGGTCAAGTCTTGTTTATATTTAGTCCCTGAATGTGGCATAGAGAAGACATAGAACAGATACCTGTCGATTTCGCTGCTGTCCGACTTCAGAAGAGTTAGTATATTAGTGTGTCGGGGCCACTGTAACAAATACCACAGACTGGGTGGCATAGGAACAACAGAAACTTGCTTCTCCAAGCTCGAGGTAGGAGCATGGTCAGGTTTTGGTGAGAGCCCACTTCCTGGTCCAAGATGGTGCCTTCCCGCTGTGTCCTTACAAGCTAGGAAAGGTGAGGGATGTCTGGAGAAGGGCAGAGGTGGAGCCTCTTTTTTTTTTTTTTAATGTTTATTTATTTATTTTGAGAGAGAGAGAGAGAGAGAGATAGTAAGCTTGGGAGGGACAGAGAGAGAGGGAGAGGGAATCCTAACCAGTCTCTGCAGCTGTCCAATGCTCAGAGCCCAGTGTGAGGCTTGAACTTATGAACTATGATAGGGTGACCTGAGTTGAAATCAAGAGTCAATGCTTAACTGCTTAACCAAATGAGGCACCTAAGGGCTCCAAGGTGGGCCTCTTTTATAAAGTCTCTAATCCCATTTATGAGGGCTCCACTCTCATGTCCTAATCAACATCCAAAAGCCTCACCTTGTAATACGATCACCTCGGGAATCAGAATTTCGACATATGAATTTTGGGAAGACACAAACATTCAGATTCTAGCAGCTGAGGATTTAATTCTGGTGCATCAGTCTCCCTTAATATCAGCCATAAAGCCATCCACTGCTTGCATTGAATATCTAGTTTTTGGTATGTGACAGAGTAGTCTTGGTTCCCAATGTTGGGCCATCAGAATCACCTGGAGAATTTGTTTATTTTTTAAAATTTTAATGTTTATTTTTAAGAGATAGAGACAGAGTGAGCAGGGGAGGGGCAGAAAGAGACAGACACACAGAATCGGAACCAGGCTCCAGGCTCTGAGCTGTCAACAAAGCCCGACGTGGGGCTCAAACTCATGGACTGCGAGATCATGACCTGAGCTGAAGTCGGCTGCCCAACCAACTGAGACACCTGGGCACCCTGAAAATTTGCTTAAAGTACAGTTTCCCAGGACTTACTCCTCCAAGAACTTCAGGAAGCCTGGAGTGAGAAGGAACAGTGTACAGGAATCGCCTGGACAATGAGTGTTGACATTTAATTATCTCCTCTTATAAAAGGAAAAAAGCAACAGATTCAGACCCATGAGCCATGCTGTGAACAACTGAATGTGTGTGTGTGTGTGTGTGTGTGTGTGTGTGTGTATGTGCATGCACATCACATGCACCCAGGCAGCACAAAGTGTAAAAAGTAAAACTTGGTTCATTGATATTTTATAAAGATTTTTCCTCTATGAATTTATATTGGTGCTACTAATAATAAATCACTTGCCTTGAGCAAGTAATGAAGTCATAAAGATCAGTCTGCAATGAGCTGTGCCCAAAAATGTCTGTAAGGAAAACCAAAGGAAGCAGAGGTTTTATTTTCTAGCAGCAAAATCCCAACTATGCTTCCCAGAGCAAACGTGCATCTTTCAGCTAAATAAAGTACCTCTGTACTAACGCTAGGTATGGAGGACTTGGTGGTGGAAAGGGCCCAATAAGTGTGTCCAAAAATAAAATTAAACATGTACAAAGAAAGGAGCCACAGGGTGGAAGAAAAGTAGCAGTTGATTCTTTGAGTTCAAAATTCTTGAGTTTAGACGGTCTTTCAGATTTTCTCTATGGCTTTTCCTCCATAAAGACCATTTTAAAACAACAGAATTGTGGTTACTCAAAAGGAAGTCAACTCTGTGAATGTAGTAAAAACCACTGAATTGTGTACTTCAAATGGGTGAATTGTATGGGTATGTGGATTTTATCTCAATAAAGCTTTTACAAATAAATTCTAAACATCAGGAGGACCAAATTCCTTAAGCGCTAAGGATCAGGTCATTTCACAGTCTGGTGATGAATCATAGGGCAATTTATCTTCCAAGGATGACCTTGTTGCAGACTTTCCTAGGAAGGTTTTGTAATTGAAGTACATAATACAAATTTAAAAAATACAGCAAGATGAATGGCACTGTTTCAAATACTAAAAAGGTAGATTTTTAGAAAACACTAATGGTCAAGAGCATCAAATTGTTTCTTCTGTTATCTGCAGTTAGTTTATTACCTGGTGCCCATTTAGGCTTGGGAGGGAGGAAGGGGTGGCTGGGGATGTAAAATACTGGTGAGTCGGCAGCTGTTAATGTTTCTCCTAAGCCTCATTTCCTGAAATCTGTAATTTGAACAAGGCCGTTCTTTGAAATGCTCCGGTCTCTCAAAGTTCAATCAATTTCTTAATCATGGAACAACAGCACGAGTCACTGAAAAAGACAAGAGCTAAAGGAAACTACACATGCTCCTTTTCCCAGTGTAGAGAATATGGAACCCAATACCTCCTTCACAAAAGCTCTTGTGATCACACTGCACATCCGAGTGGTCAGGGGAGGGAAATGGAAAGTATTTTTAAATGAGAAAAAAAAAGAATTCAGAAAATATCACTGTTAGATGAACAACACCAACAAAAATCAAGAGCTCCTGGTGAAAGGCAAATTATACTATTCGCATTGATCGCTTTTTCTCCCCATTTTCAAATGATTTATTATCCTTTGATATTACAATCAGTTAGCTAGCTAGCTGAAGCATAAATATTTGATCTTGGCTTAATGTTTTTTTCAACTGCTTTTTGCTACAGTCAGACATCCTTGCTTTTTCCCTCCATCTTTCCTTGATGCAACCAAGGAGGCAAATATTAGGTGTGCAAAGAGACTAGAAATCACCGACTTGTTAATTATCCAAGGGAGGGAAAGCCCCAAGGGTTAAATAAAATACCGGCAGGGAGAAACTCCCAAATGGTATTTTTTGAGTGCTCCATTACCTGTGTCTGCTTGCTGGGGAGAATCAGGATACCGTGGAATTCATTTTGTTTCCAGATCAGTGTTTTGCGCTGTAGTTATTATTAAAAGCGAGCTGTACGAAGAGGGGCGCTGGATTTTCAGACAGTCATTATATGTGTCAAAATTCGGTTGGGAAGCAGTAGCTGAGTCAGAGCAAACATTCCGTTGCTTTGGGGTACATCCCCGTGCTAATTCTTCAGAAAAGGGTGCCCCTGTGAGAATGTGTCACTAGCATTCCCAGCAACTTGGCTTTGAGAGGACTGGCCTGGGAAGGGGTATCTGAGTGGGGTGCTGGCAGCCTGCACTGCAACCACTGATCTGAGTTCTGTTTTCTGAGGTCAACAGATCTAATCCAGCCTCCCTAAGCAATAACCCTCCAAATACTTGCACTGTCCTATGCCTGCCTCTGTTGCACTCTTTCCTCCAGGTCAACCGTGTTCTGGTCAGTGTTCCTCTGACATGGTTTTAAGTCTCCCTCATTACTCGCCTGGGCAGCCAGCATCCCAGATTGAAATAGGGGTTCCACTTGGTCTGTGTGGGGGAGGGGGTGTTCCATCCCCTTATTCATCCACAAAGCAGGGGTGCAGCGCCGATTGCCTTAAGGGGAGATGGGAAGAGGACACGAGAGCTGCTCCTGGAAGGCTTAGCAGCGCTTGGCACTCATCGCTGAGAGTACAGTGAGGATTATTACAATTCTCTTTTATAGAGCCCTTTGAAATCAGTCCTAGTGGCTGCTGGCCTTTCCCCCTGGCCCGGAAGTCTTGTCTTTTTTGTTCTTCTGGTTCTGGTCCATCACCTCGCTCTGACCTTAGGTTTCCAAAACAAAGCTGTGCACCACAGCTAGACGCTGATGCGACTCGGTATTAGTCAGCATTGTCACTTGCCTCGGGCGATTTATTTGAGCTCTTTGAGCCTCGGTTATTGCCTGGAAAAATTGTACCTTCCTCTCAGAGTTGTGGGGTCAGATGGGATGACTTGGAAAGGGGCTGGTGTATAGCAGCCAATGATTACTGTCATTCTGCCTACCACAGGCCTCCCTTCTGCTTTACTCCTTTTCCTTCCTTCCTTTGTTTATTCTCATTTGCCTCAACACTAAGTTCAAATGTCACCTTTTCAAAGAGGGCTTTTTGTTTTCTTTTTTTAATGTTTCTTTATTTTGTTTTTTGTATTGTTTTGTTTTTAATTTTTTAAATGTTTTATTTTTGACAGAGAGAGAGAGAGAGAGAGAGAGAGAGAACGAATGGGGGAGGGGCAGAGAGAGAGGAAGACAAAGAATCTGAAGCAGGATCCAGGCTCTGAGCTGTCAGCACAGAGCCGGATACAGGGCTTGAACTTGTGAATGGTGGGATCATGACCTGAGCTGAAGTTGGATGCTTACCCAACTGAGCCATCCAGGTGCCCCTATTTATTTATTTTTAAAGAGAGAGAGTGTGAGCAGGGGTGGGGCAGAGAGAGAGAGGGAAAGAGAGAATCTCAAGCAGGCTCTGCACTGACAGCCATGGGGCTCGATCCCACACACTGTGAGATCATGACCTGAGCTGAAATCAAGAGTCAGATGCTTAACTGACTGGGTGACCCAGTGCCCTGATGATACATAATTACTGAAGGAAGATACCGTGATCATCATCACTGTGATGGAGAAAGGTAAAGAAGGACTAAAGTGGTTTTCCATCACTAGTATTTCCAAATACAGCATGCTCAAACTTGTATGGCTTTAAGCAATCTCAAAGGCTACGTCTGTGTTTCTCTGAACATAGGGCTGAATTGATCCTCATGAAATGGGGGTCCACTGCGTATAAACAGGATTCTGAAATTCTATTCTCACACCTAAGTCTCCTCTCCTATGAACACACTCTTTCTGGGTTTCATCCTTACCCTTTTCCACTCAACCACCAGTTTTCCTGCTAAAAATGGTTAATGTTTGTTCAACATTTATCATGTGCCAACCATACTGCACAGTGCCTTGTAAGTGTTATCGTCCAAATCATAACAAACACATTTTGTGATTGAATCACAAGTATTCCTAGGCTACCAGAGTTACTAGTTAGTTTATTCCTAGCAACATTGGGCTCTGACCATAGATCTTGAAAAGAGAGAACAGGAAGCCAGGAGAAAGCAAATATGGGTAAGAATGGAAATAGAAAATAGTTCTCATAAAGTGGTGGTTGAGATAAAACTGATTAGAAATCAGTCAAGAAAGCATAAGTCACCAATCCCAAATCCAAGAAGTTAACCTGATGTGGGAGTCCACCTTTCCCAGGGACCAGGACCAAAGGCAAGCAGAATGTTGCCAGTCTAGACAGTGGACACTCAAAGGCATCCTGCCCAGGCAGCACATGACATAGAGATCATGGTCCTTTCTTATTGGGGCACTCTCCCACAGCTGCGGCCCCACAGAGGGTCCAACACCAGATTTGCCAGTGAAAATGGGGTGGGGGGAAGGCAGAGAGAGGATGTGAACCAATTCTACTGGAGAAGGGAGGATTCATTGGTAGTCACTCAAGATAGAAAACATTATTTACTTAAGATTCTTTTATTTTGAGAGAGAAATAGAGAGAGAGAAAGCATGTGCATGGGGGGAGGGGCAGAGAGAGAGAATCCCAAGCATGCTCCATGCTGTCAGCACAGAGCCTGATATGGGGCTCGAACTCATGAACCATGAGATGGTGACCTGAGCCAAAATCCAGAGTTGGACTCTTAACCTACTGAGTCACCCAGGCCTCCCTACAAAACATTTTTAAAGGCATCTTCACCAGGGTTGTTCTTTGAAAATGGGACAGAAACCTCCCGAATGTTTTTAGAAGGATTTTTTTTTTTTTTTTTTTTTTTTTTTTTTTTTTTGCCAAGGCAACAGAATGCTGAGGATTGCAAGTAAAGATTCTTATTACAAAAAGGTGCTAAATTCTGGATTAGGGTTTAATTATACCTGAGGTATTTCTGACTTGGTGTGCTTGTGGGAGGCTCTGCCTCTGTCTCTATTGCTGTTATTATCTCATGGGTCTACAGTTTAATTTTTCTCACCATGGGACTCCTTAGTCATCTTTCCAATCCCCAGCCCCCTCTGGGAGGCAGTTTCTGGCAAAGCACTCAACTGCCAATAAAAGTTGCCCCCTGAGTCTCTGACTATTAGCGCTCAGATTCCTGGCCATGGCTAATCATCAGGTTTAATCACACGTTAATCATCTGCCAGATGGCGTAGGGGCAAGCTTCAGATATTCCCCGAGTCTGGATCTGTACAGTACAGATATGTTTGTTAGAGAAACATATCTGCTGAGAGCCTTTGTCCTACGGCATGCAAGAGCTGAAGACAGTGAGAGGCATGGTTGCATTTCAGGTTGCCTGTGTGATCTCTCCGAATAGATTGCTCTCCTCACCGGCTGGCCTATCTTTAATGCTGTATTTGATATGGTCCATCTCTCAACCTCTCTGGCAGTTTTCCATTTGTTTTGCTGGCTTCTTCTGAAGATTTTATAATCGAGTATTTACCAGGGCCTCCAGAGGTCATCGGGAACCCCATCAGCAGATTTGCCTTCCGTGGATGTCCGTTCATCTAGCTGGGCGAGCTCTCAGGAGCAGGTCAAGGCCATGTGCCCTTTACTCAAACCCTCCAGGGCCATCCCATCTCATTTTGTGGAGGTCCAGGGGCCTGGCCAAGGCACATAGAGGTCTGTGTTATCTGGCCTCTGGCTATTTTTCCCATTTCATCTTCTCAGCCCTCTTTGCTACTACACTCCTGCCACGTTGGCCTTCTTGCTGTTTCTATTAGTTTTCTGTTGCTGTGTGGGAAATTGCCGCAAGAGGAGCAACTCAAAACATACCCCTATTTATTATGGCTTCACGGTCTCAAGGTCAAAAGTATGGGCAGGCTCAGTTACATTTTCTGCTTAGGCCAAAGTCAGCTTGCCTGCTGGTATGGGCTCTTATCTCACGGCTCTTGGGAAAAGTTTACTCTCAAAGTCATTCAGATTTTTGGCAGAATTCGGTTCCTCGCAATTGTAGGACTGAGGTCCCCGGTTCCTTGTTGGCTGTCTGCTGAGGGCCACTTTCAGCTTCTGGAGGCCACTCACATTCTTTGCCATGTGGTGCCCCCCACATCTAAGCCAGCAAGCGTGCACGGGATCCTATGAGCCAGCGATTGTATTGGATCCTTCTCCTGCTTTGAATCTCTCTGACTTTCCTTTCTGCAGATGACCAGAGAAAGCTCTCTTGTTTTTAAAGTCCTCATATGGGGGCATCTGGGTGTCTGACTCTTGATTTCGGCTAAGGTCATGATCTCACAGTTCATGAGTTCGAGGCCTGCATGGGGCTCAGGGCTGACAGCGTGGAGTCTGCTTGGGATTCTCTCTCTCCCTCTCTCTCTCTCTCTCTCTACCCCTCCCCCACTCTCTCTCTATATATAAATAAATAAATAAATAAATAAATAAACAAAAAAATTTAAAGCACTCATGATTAAGTTAAGCTCACCTGGATAATCTTCCTAACTAAATTAGGAAATCTTAATTGCAGCAGCAAAATTCATTAAATGTATATAATCACGGGAGTAACACAGGGGAGGGGATGATCACAGAACATCTTTTTTTAAAAAAGCGTTTTTTTTTTATGTTTGTTTTTGAGAGAGACAGAGACAGAATGTGAGTGGGTTGGGGCAGAGAGAGAGGGAGGCACAGAATCCGAAGGAGGCTCCAGGCTCCAAGCAGTCAGCACAGAGCCTGACGCAGGGCTCGAACTCATGAGCTGTGAGATTGTGACCTGAGCTGAAGTCGGACCCTCAACCGACTGAGCCATCCAGGTGCCCCGATCACAGAACCTCTTAGTCCTGCCTCACATGTTGTTCCTCCAACATGCTGTGATCAGTCTCACTTCAGGACCTTTGCACTGGCTCTTTCCTCTTTCTGGAACTCCTCCTCAGACACTCACATGGCTTGCACAACTGACGTATTATGTATTTACATGTTTATTTGGTTATTCTCTCTCTTCTCTCACTGGCACAGAGGCTGTTGGAAGATGGGGGCTTTGCCTGCTTTAGTCAGGGCTGTATCCTCAACTCCTGGCACTTAACAGATGCCCCACACATGTAAATAAATAAATGCATAAATGAATCTTTAGCTCTTCCTTCTCTCTCCCTCTAAGACGTGTCTGAATTTTAGAATGCCCATAAAATGATCACTATAAGGGGTTTTTCCCTGACTGAACTCAAGCTTTATCTCCACTTATCAGCCTTTCTTACAGTTGACACATTTGTCTCTTCTTTGCCTGGCATGCACCTTACACATTTCCATCTTTATGTCCGGTTCAGGCTTGGAAATGTTGTGAGAATGTTTGATTGTAGCTTCCCATTCAATGAGAGACTTGTACATACTGGAATAGTCTCCCTTTCCATGCCAACAATATTCCCTACTTTTAAAGGCCCAGGTCAGGCCTCACAGGCTCTGAGGCATTCTTTGATTGGTACAGTTCATAGGGAGATCTTTATCTTTTGAACTAATTTAATATCTGAATCAGGGGCCCTGAAGGCACTACGGCTGGATCAAGTACATTGGTCTCTTTTCTGGCATGTACAGCCATTTTTTAAACAGTTGAGCCTCACGTAAAGGAGATTGCAGTAAAAAATCTGAAATTCTCTCTCACAATATGTAGAAGTCAAACCATTATGTTGTGTGCCTTGAACTTAGGTAGTGACGTATGTTAAGCATTTCTCAATAAACCTGGGGGAAAATAAACACCTGGGATTCTCATTTCTCTTAAGAGTAAAACTCGGGCAAGACTGTGCTCTCGTTTCTGTAAGAGAGAAGTCTCATTTCCATGTGGTGGCACTTGGGGCTTGAGTGAAACCTTCCTTTCAGCTGGGACGTGTGTGTGCAGTTTTCCACCGTCTCTACTTGTCCCTACTGTGACACCAAATGAGGTCTGACTGTTGGTTGCTCCTTATCATCATTCTTGTGGCTGATATTTTAAATTTATTTTAAACTTATTTATTTTTAAATGTTTATTTATTTATTTTTGAGACAGAGAGAGCACAAGCTGGGGAGGGGCAGAGAGAGAGGGAGACAGAGAATCCGAAGCAGGCTCCAGGCTCCGAGCTGTCAGCACAGAGGCCGATGTGGGGCTCAAACCCACCAATTATGAGATCACGACCTGAGCTAAAGTCGGACGCTCAACCCACTGAGCCACCCAGGTGGCCCATGGGTGATATTTTTTAAAGCAAAGAAATAATTCTCTATATCCCTGTTGTATCAAAAGTGAGAAAGTGAATGATAGATATACTCACCCTACCTTATGACTTTCTATCACCTGCATGGCCTCTGTAGGCTTTTGAGTTTGATGGTTTCTACCCAGTTCTGTGAGGCTAGAAATCTGCCTACCTTGTTTGCTGCTGAATTCTGAGAGCCTGGAGCATCAAAGGTGATCAATCAATGTTGACAGAATGAACAAGCACCTGGTATCTAAAGTCTGTGCAACTCACCTAGCACCTAATAACACCTGATTTTACTGTTGTCTTTTTATGTGTGAATATCCTTCTACAAACTCTGCATGTCACTGTCTCCCCAATAATCCCTTTAGAGCCAGAGATCATATCTGTATTTGTTTCCTAGCACTGCTGTAACAAATTACCACAAATGTCAAGTCTTAAACAATAGCAGTTTATTCTCACACAGTTTTGTAGGGCAGAAGTCTGAAGCCATGGTGTTGGCAAGGCCATATCCTCTCGAGAAATTCTAGGGGAGAATCTTGCCTTTTCCAGGTTTGTTGCGCTCCAGGCTTTTGGCTATGGCAGGATCTCTCTGATTTCTCCCTCTGACTCCTGGGGCCTTCGCCTTTTCTGTGTCTCTGTCTTCTCTTCTGTCTCTTGTAAGAGTACATGGGACACCTGGGTGGCTCAGTCAGACTGACTGACTTTTGATTTTGGCTCAGGTCATGGTCTCATGGTTCATGAGTTCATGCCCTGAGTCGGACTCTGTGCTGACAGCATGGAGCCTGCTTGGGATTCTCTTTCTCCCTCTCTCTTTACTCCTCCCCTGATCATACATGCTTGTATGTGTGCTCTCTCCCTCTCTCTCTCAAAATAAATAAACATTAAAAAAAAGAATACATGCCATTGGATTAGGACCCACCTTTAATTCAGGGTGCTTTCACCTCAAGAACCTTAACTTAATCACACCTACGAGGACCCTTTTCCCAAATAAGCACATTCATGGGGACTAGGTGGACATGTTTTTTGGGGGAGAGGATGGGACTTTTCAGTCCAGTACATTATCAGATGGTAGTTCCTATTCTTTATTAAAGAAAAAATTAAGAACATGATGTTTATGGGGCTCTGTGCTGGGTACTGTATGCAGAAAGATACTGATCAAGCAAATAAAATCCTTACCTCTGGGAGGGAGAATTAGAAATATATGCAAGGAACTGTTATGTAATCATGTTCATAAAGAATACTCTCAGAACATTCAAAGCACTCTTGGGTCTCAAAGGAGAAAGATTTTGGGGGATTGGGGACAGAAGGGAAGGGATTTAACTGTGTCTTAAAGGAGGAATAGAATCTTGAAAGATTGAGGATGTTTCTGGCAGGGTGAATTGTATGAAAAGCCCAGAGGTGAAAAAAAATACCACACAGAGCGATTACTTATTTTGGTGAAACATCCAACAATGCATCCCTAGGGTACCCTTTGTATATAGTAGATGCTCAACAAACATCTCATTGGCTAGAAGCACTTATTAAACCCCCATGCCATTGGTGCCATGCTTGGGATGATATCAAATTTATATACATTTGATAAATTTACAGTTTTCTGAAAAATTGTAGCTCATGATAGAGAGGTAGGAAATACAAACAAGTAGCAAATTAATGGCGTTGTCATTATGCATTTGGAGGTGATATTTGCTGTCAAAGCCCTCAGGGTGATATGCAGACTGGCACTTTAATCTCATACATACACAACTGAGCCCCAAGGTTTTCCGGTTTTCACATTCTAAACTCTGATACTGTGGGCTGCTAATCATATGCTGATCCACTCGGAGCCCACTGTTTCTTTGTTGTTTCCAAACTGGATTAATGTTCCTGCCTTCATTCACCCTCCTGGTGGTGAGGCATAATGCCACAAATTACACCCACTAGTGGGTTTCAGGCAGCAGAGGAAATTTCTTTCTAACCATGAGGAGCTCAAAGGGAATTTCTTGAGAAAGCTACCTGATCACATCACAAAGGCAATGCCACCCTGGCGTTGTGCAGGAATGAGGAGATTACTGCTCCTTAGGCTGGAGGGAGATAATGAGGGGCAGTGGGCAAGCCATTTTCAACAGACGCCAAGGAGTCACGTACACGAGAAAAATATTTGCAGTAAGTGCTGGCTGCCTGTGTTGAAAGTAATGGTTCTGATCTTTAGAGTATTTGTTAACACAAATTTAACTTCATTTAAATCTTTGATTAATGTGGCTTTGTTATAGATGAGTAGACTCTCACAATATAGACATTTTAATAAGATGTTGGATTCAATAAGTTTATTGTGCCAATGATGGGCTTGTTCAGTGGAATTTGGTGATGCAAGCCCTGCCCCCAGATGTTTGCACATAGGCTCTTCAAGTTTTCAGGTGGTTTGGTACCCAGAAGGTCATCTCATCCAACTAACTTGCTTGAATCCATCACTCCCCCTGTCTATACCATCTGGCCTGGCAATTGACCAGGTGCTATTTGAACACCTGAGTGATGGGTCACTTTTTACCAGAATAGGAGACAATTCTGTAGAGTGATGTTGGTTTTCCTTTTATCTGATCACCAACAAAATATGTTTAAAACTCTTACCTGAGTTTTTAAACAGAGAATTAATATACACACATTAACCTGCATCAGTATAAAAGGGCACATCATGAAACATTGCCTTTATTTTGCCATCTATCCTTCTGGCACTCTTCCCAGTGCATTTCATGTATATTTCCAGAATATTCTTGCCTTAACACAAATGTCTGTGTATGTACACAGTCTCCCCCCATGGTTTTTCTTTTTTCGGTCCATATGGAATCATCCGATTCATGTGATTCTGTACCTTGAATAAAATTTTTTTTAAGCAATGTACCTTGGAGGTGTTTCCAAATTAGTACCTGTAGTTCTGCATTCATTTTTTCCATCTGTCTAGTATTCCACTGTACAGCTATATTATTGGCTATAACCAATTCTCTATTAATGGCAATTTAAGGGTTGCTTCAAAGAACAGCAGATGTTTTTGGGTCCCCCTCTTTGCCTTCTTGCATCTCCTCCCAAATCAATCACTACCTATCCCCAGTCCCACTTGACAACATCTATTTATCCATCAACCAATTCAGCCTCCTTGGAGGAGCCTTCCCTCAGAGAGCATTTTACACACACCTCTGTCAGAGCATTTGGTGTTTAACTTTCCCTAGGATGTAAGCATAGGGCTGGCCTTCTACCTCCCCTGGAAACATGGAAAAACCTTGGGTCAGACTCTGCCTTTAAACTTGAGGGGCCTAGTACACTTTGGGTCTGGGTTACCTGAGGGCACGAGGAACCGCCCCAGACCTATTGTTTTATCAGGAGCTATGGGAGGCAGAGAAACATAGTTCGGTCATGAGAAATATTTATGACTGGACTCTACAGCCATTTTTGAGAAGAGATTGCTTAAACCTGTTGTAGATATTGTAGATAAGTTGTTTACATGCTTCACTGTGCCTCAGAGGAACTTAGTGATATAGGTTAGAATACAGACGCTGGGCCCTTCCCAGAGAGGCCACTTCAGGAAGCCAGGGACAGGTGTCGGCCATTTGTATTTTTTACAAATGACACTGATATGCAGAGCCCGCCTGGCCAAACTCTCTCCTTTTTGGACAAAAATAAGAAGTGGAAGTGTTTTGACCCTCTAGGAGGTCATAGTCTAGGTGGAGAGACAGAGAGAATGGGAAAAAGGAAGTGACATTTCAGTACAAAATAGTGAACGCATGCTGACCAGTTGTCTGTGGGGAGATCGACCCTGGCAGGCTGGGGCGTTAGAAAAGGCTTCATAGAGAAAATGAAACTTGAGCGGAACCTTGGAGGTTGGGTACCCAGTCTGTGGGGTTCTGTGGGCTTGAGGTTAGTCATTGTACAATAGTCTTTTGAAGGAGGCAGTGGAGTATAGACACAAAGAACGAGGGCTTTGCAGCTAACTGCTGTGCGAAATTTCAGTCACAGCTGCACGACGGATTGGCTATGTGACTGTGGCCAAATAAGTTCCATATCCAGGCTTCAGTTTCCATATCTGTTAAATGGAAACAACAACGGTTCTCACCTCAGAAGGTTGTTGTGAAAGTTAAACAGGATTAGTTTATGCAAAAATTTTGATATCTGTAAGCCCTTGAGAAAGGCGACTTTTTAAATAATAAATGAAACACAGATCCAGGTTTTATACTAAATCTTTCTCTCAGGAAAGTCAGATGGGGTATATAGGGACTGAGGACTCAGTGGGAAAACAAGAAAGAAGCATCTATCACAGAGCAGGGCTGAAGTACTTTGAGGGCTCTACTGAAGTTTCAGCTCTGAGGCTCTTAGCCATGACCAACCACTGATTTAAACCGCAGGCCCACGGAGCCCACTGAGCCTTCCCTCCGCTGCCTATCTGAGGTGAGCAGCGCAGGGTGTGGGGCAAGCTGAGAATCAGGGCAAAATTGGCCGCAACCAAGGAATGGCACGTTTCCCCCCAAATCCTATGAATCTAATAATAAAAAAGAACTAGAATATGGATTAAAATTATTTGCCATCTAAATCTTCCCAGTGCCATGGTTTATCACATTATTTTGCATGAACCTTTAGGACTGTTAGGAGCAGAATTTTCTTTTACTGTCTTTAAGCAATAGCAGCACCAGCTCAGCGGTTGGCTGCATCCACTTTCGTCCCCATGCCCCCCCCCCCCCAAACACGTCACAAATCCCTTCTCTTCAAAGGACCTGATAGGAGCTTTACCATGACCACATGAAATGTGCCACCATGTGAAAAAGCACTCTCGATGGATGTTGAACTCACAGTCTCAATGGCTAGAAATAAGTAATGGTGTAGACAGAAAAAGGAGAAGAGGAAGGTAAGAGTCAAAGCAAAAAGTAAAGAAAAAGAAGGCAGAAAGAAAAGTTGAACAGAAACAAAGGGTGAGGAAAGTTGAAAATGAAAATGCAAGGGAAGAACACACAACAAGAACGGAAAGAAAAGAAAGATATGAAAAGAAGAGAGAAAAGAGAAATGGGTTTCCTATCTTTTCCTGCTTAGACGTGGGCTAAGCCAAGGGCTGCCCTGTTCCGCCATGGCAGGCGCACCATTGTGTGGGCCAACCTTTATGTAATGAACAAAGTATCATTTGTTTCCACATGTCTGCTGACATCAATCAATAAGGCTGTTTCTCTCACCCAGGTACTACAAGGTGATAAGGAGAGATGTACAATAAGCGCTAACTAGTACGAACAACAATTATTTTTGAACTTTAATGAGGTACCAGACAAGAAAAAGCAGTTAATTTCCACTTAACGATCTGTTGTGGTCCTTGGAGTCATGCTCCGGGGTTACGTTGCTTTTATTGAACAAAGCTCTCAGTATTGTCTGACCACGTGTCCAGCAGAAAGCCGCTGATCTGATTCAGGGACTGCAGAAAAGACGTAGCCACATAGTCATTTTTTAACCCTCGATTTCTAAACTATGGGGAAAGAATAGGAAAGAGCAACTCTTTATTTCTAAAGAGAAATCCTATTAGGTGAAGCCTACTTTATGGAGCTGGAATGTGAAGAATAAAATATAAGCATATTGGGGCACCTGGGTGGCTCTGTCAGTTAGGCATCCAACTTCTGCTCAGGTCATGATCTCACAGCTCATGAGTTTGAGCCTCCCGTTGCTCTCTGTGCTGACAGCTCAGAGCCTGGAGTCTGCTTGAGATTCTGTGTCCTTCTCTCTCTGCCCCTCCCCAACTCATGCTCTGTCTCTCTCTCTTAAAAATAAATGAATTAAAAAAATTTAAGCATATTATAGGTTTCTTATGTTGTTATGTAGAGAAAAACCCTAGATCACTTTTCTAGGCAGTGGCCCATTGTGGAAAGATGCTGATATCAACTCATTTCCTTAATGCCATCAGTTATGCTGAGCATTAAAATAGTTACTCTGTTGTCTGTATATAATGAAACATACTGGATAACTCTAGATGAATGAATGTTGAAGCAACTATGACTTTTGGAGGAACGAAGCCCAGATGGCACATGGGCTGCCATGTCTCTTTGCGCAAGGAGAGAGACATTACTAACTGATTGCTACACAGATCCCGTTAGGTCCCTATGTGACCTCAAAGTTCTTCTCAACATAGCACTCGAGGCAGAACCACTACTTGACCGGAGCTGTCATTTGAAATGAAGCCTTTTCCATTCCTGATGTAGATCATACGAAAAAGTTGTATTTCTCTTCTCTCCTTGCCGTTTGTTTTTTCTTTTCTTTTCTTTATGAAAATGCTTAAGGATAAACAGCCTGGCCTTTGTATTTCCAGCTGAATCACTAAATGGCTCATTGCTTGTTATGTCACTTTGAAAAGTGGGCCACTTTAGAAGTTCCACTAGGGAATTTGACAGGATTGCTGAGGCAAGGCTTCATTTGATTTTTTGAGCTTTTTACTCCACACCAGACATTGATAGAAGCCAACTTCTGGAACAGATGGAAAATTGTGTATTTCAGGAGAGACAGCAAATGGGTCGCACCACGTGAGAATCTAATTCCTTAGGTGAGAAAGTTTTCTCTGATGGCAACTCAACACCAAGTGACCCTGAATGCTCGTGTCTACGGACTCGATTTCTTCCTTTCCTGTGTCTTGAAGTTACAAGCAAAGTCAGGCAAATGCCTGCCCAGAACAAAATAATTTGATAGGAGGGAATACTTAGGCTCCAGTTTTCAAACTTGAGAAGTGAAATGTTTTCATTAAAAATGCATTATTCATACCATGCAAAACCACAGCCCTCGTCTTTGGTTGACACATGATCATTACATTCTTCAGGATTACTTGAATTTGTTTTGCAACTGACACAACACAAATGGCATCAGAACATTTTGAACCAAGGAAGCAATTTAAAAATTCAATATTGCAGAAAAAGAAAACAAATAGGCTTTGTCTGTTTGTATACAACAGCCCTAAATATACACACTGCAATTTCATGGCTGACCTGTACTATAATTTACTCCTGGTGGTTCACTTATTGAAATTTTAATTCTTGGGACTCTACATTTGGCCAGAAATGATCTATATTTGAAAACCATTACATAGCCTCTCTCAGCAAGAAAAAGAAGGACAAAGCGATGGGCATAACTTTAATTTCTGTGTGGTAGCTGAGGAGAACCAGGGCTCCAGAGTGTTTGAATCCTGGGTGTGCAGCCTTGAGCAAGTTATCAAACTTCGCTGAACCTTAGTTTCTTTATGTATAACTGGAGTAATCATACACGTCTTAGAGTCGTTGGGGAGGAAGAGATGAGTTGGCCCATGTGCAGAGTCTAGCACAGGGCCTGATACACTGAAAGGGCTCAGTAAGTTTTATTTGTTATTTTTCTATGGCTCTGAATGGCAGTGTGCTTTCTGGTTTAGATAGTATTTAGAAAAAACGATCTTGGAATTGTGGAATGGAAAAGCTTCCAAAATTATTTTCCTGTGCTTTTGTTTGCAGCCCTTTTTTTCATACCTCTTATGGTGGGTTACAAAAACGGGCCAGTTCTTTCTCTTCCTCTGTCCACACCCTCTGCCATGTGACTTTGAAGCCCTTCCCCTCGAGAAGGGGCTATGTTTGCTTGTCCTTTGTTTCTGAATGTATCATGCTATTTCCTTTGGCCAATGAGATGGTAGTGGACATAATAGAAAGACTTGACGAAGCCACTGAGTGTCTCTGCTGGTTCTGAGTCATTCCACAACGAAACTCCAAGTATTCTTCACGTTCCTGGTAGGATTTTGAAGGTCAGTTCCAGTTGGTCAGTTCCCATAGTCTGGCACAGCAGTGAGTCATTTCTTTCAAATTGTCTCATGCCATGCCTGCGGCCTGCTCTGGGGTTCAAAGCCAAGGGCATCACCGAGAAGCGCTGCCAGGTGAAGAGGCAATGTTGGCAGTTCATATATTGGAAAACAAACCAAAATTACAAGACAGATATAGTTCCTTTGGTCTTTGTGCAAAATTGCATTATTTTCTTGGGAAAATGTTTTTGCCTTATCTAAAGAAAAAATAAAATTTAAGCATTTTGTAGTTATAAAAACGTGCATATCTGCCATTACCATGAAAATGCCCAGGCCAGTCTGCTGGAGAATGAGAGCCACATGGAGGTGAGCCAGTCAGTACAGCTAAGAGCATCGGCTCCCAGGTATGTAATCAAGCCAAGCCAAGAACAACAGTCCCTTGGCAGACCACCCTGGATTCGTGATCAATAAGTAATAACTATAGCATGCCACTGAGGTTTTGTGGTTGTTTGGTATGCAGCATTATTAAAGCCATAGATAACAGTTACACTTCTGTTGTAGCCCACATTCTCTTGTTTGCAATTACGGCTTATCTCTCAGGGTCGCCAGATGTATTGGGAACTCCTTGAGAGTAAGAATGATGTCTTATTTCCCTTGTGTCCCCGTGGCCTAGCACAGTACCTGGTGGCAAATATATATTTGTCACTTGAAGTTCTGGCTTTAATAGGACATTCCTCCACTCATTGGTTTACTTGTTATTACATCCATGCTCTCATTATTGAACGCCTACAATGTACCTGGGCACCTTGTCTTTGGGGCTATAATTTTGCACTGGAGGAGAGAGGCTGGATTTAATTTTGATTCCAGTTAATGTACAGTGTTCTATTTAGTTTCAGGTGTATAATTTAGTGATTCAACAGTTCTACACATTACTCAGTGCTCATCAACATAAGTGTACTCTTAATCCTTTTCACCTATTTCACCCATCCCCTTACCTACGTCCCTTCTGGTAACCATCAGTTTGTTCTCTATCGTTAAGAGTCTTTCTTGCTTTGTCTCTCTCTCTCTCTCTCTCTCTCTCTGTCTTTTTTCCTTTGCTTATTTGTTTTGTTTCTTAAATTCCACATGAGTGAAATCATATGATATTTATCTTTCTCTGATTCACTTATTTCACTTAGCATTATACTCTCTAGCTCCATCCATGTTGTTGTAAATGGCAAGAATTCATTCTTTTTATGGGTGAATAAAATATTCCATTATATATATATACATATATATAATGTATGGAATAAAATATTCCATTATATATATACATATATGTACATTCTATATATGTGTATATATATATATATAATGGAATATTTTATTCAATTATATAATATATGTATTTATATATGTTTAATTTATTTAAATATATATATGTACATATGTACATATATATGTACATATATATATGTATATATGTACATATATATGTACATATATACATACACACATCTTTGAATTAGTGTTTTTGTATTTTTTGGGTAGATACCTAGTAATGCACTTACTGGATTGTAGGTTAGTTCTATTTTTAACTTTTGAAGAACCCTCATACCATTTTCCACAGTGGCTGCATGGATTTGCATTCCCACCAACAGAGCATGAGGGTTCCTTTTCTCCACATTTTTGCCAACACTTGTGTCTTGTGTTGTTGATTTTAGCCCTTTTGACAGGGTGTGGTGATATCTCATTATAGTTTTGATTTGCATTTCCCTGATGGTGAGTGATATTGAGTATCTTCTCCTGTGTCTGTTGGCCATCTGGATGTCTTCTTTGGAGAAATGTCTGTTCATTTGTTCTGCCCATTTTCTACGTTCATTATTTGTTTTTTGGGTGTTGAGTTGTATAAATTCTTTATATATTTTGGATACTAGCCCTTTATCAGATATGTCTAGCATTCTGTAGGTTTCCTTTTAGTTTTGCTGTGCAGAAGTTTTTAAAATTTTAATGAAGTCCTAATACTTTATTTTTGCTATCATATCACTTGCCTTTGGATATCTTAAAAAATGTTGCTACAGCCGATGTCAGAGGCATCACTGCCCGTGCTCTCTTCTAGGATTTTTATGTTTTCAGGTCTCACATTTAGGTCCTTGATCCATTTTGAGTTTATTTTTGTGTATGGTGTAAGAAAGTGGTCTAGTTTCATTCTTTTGAATGTAGCTGTCCAGTCTGAGATTCTGTATTTCTAACAAACTCCTAGGTGATGCTATGCTGCTGATTCCCTCTTCTATCCTCTGAGAAATAAGAAACTAGTTGATTAAAAAAAAAAAAGAAAAAAAGAATCTAGTTGATTGTTGACATATGACCATGTCTGTCTGGATTTGTCAGCTCATTGGACCTTTTTAAGAAAAACAGTAATTCTCTGTTTGATCTGAAATATCCTGATTTTTCATGGTGGTAACTAATGTTTGCAAAGATACTTACAAAATGGAAAATGTCTCTTTGACTATTTCGTGGAATTACGTACATGAACTATTTGATTCCAAATGGTAGGATATCACCCTTGCTGACTTCACCATACTTTGGATTTTGCATTTCATGGGTTTGCCCCTGTTGATCTATGTTTTGCATTTCTCAAAATAGATCTTGAGCTTCTTAGGGGCATGGATGTGATCTTCCTGTTTTTCTATGTGCTAAAATATATGACAGAATGTTTCAGACGCAGTGGGAGGTCAATAGATACTAGTAAACCAACTAACGGAGATAAATGGTATATTTCATAAAGCTGGAATGGATTTTCATATATTATCAGTAGGAGTTTTATTTTGGAGTGGGCAAGCAGAGAGAGTTGCTTGATTTTATTAATCACCCTCATTTATTAAAAAACATATTAATAGCTTCAGGAAGCCTTGGTTGGCATGGGAAAAAGTTTAATATACCACGGTGGTCATGATGGCATGTGACTGGGCTGTGGGGGAGAGAGGACAGTGCTGTCATTATGAAAGCAGTTGAATAGTTAAAAAAAAAAATACAAACTCAGTAAAAGGCCCAGTATTCTTAATGATTTAGGAGTCAATGCTAGAGGACAAAAGTGCAGATTTTCTTATAAAACCTAGTGGTTTTGCAGATGACACAGTGGAGAAGAATTCATGGAGGCAAACGCATCTTACTTCAGGGTTTCCAAATATCTTTGGAGAGGCCACCTTGGGTGGATGCCATTATGAACTTGTCATACCCTGAAGGTTTACTTCTGAAAACCACCAACCCTTCACTTAAGGTACAGCACCCCTTTATACATGTATGACACTCTAGAGTTTTCTTCATTAGCTAAGCTGATTTCATAGCAGTCTTGTAGGTCGGCATAGAAGATAGTGTCAAGGAAATTATCCAAAACTTGAAAATAGGCGAAAGGGAGGATGGTTTTCTTTCACTACAACACAAACATTGGCTAGCAAATCCTCCAGAGATTATCTAAGTCTACAAGGGTGTAGCCTGTTGACAAGGCCAGGGGTCAGAAAACTTCTGGAAAGCACTAGATGCTAAATATTTTGGACTTTGTTGAACATATACATTAACTGTTGAATATTCTTCTTCTTCCTTGCTTTTTAAAAACAGCTTTTTAAAAATGTAAAAGCTATGCTTATCTTGTGAGCTGTACAAAAACAAGCTGTGGGCTGGATTTGACCCATGGGCAGTAGTTTGTCTTGCTGGCTCTTGAACTAGGCTATTTTACAGCTCTGTAGGGATAGAAATTAACTTGTAAAAAATGAATAGCATTGCAAATGATTCTTGTCTGTGAGGAATGTAAATAATCCCTCTCCACTGGGATGTAAATAAATCTTGTCCAGGAGAGATGCAATTGATTTCCCTGCGGTGAAAAGGGATAACACCAAATATTACCATTTATTGCCTTGTAGGGTATTAACCAGTTTTGCATCTATAAGGAAATTTATTTTGGCATCCCTTTGAGTGACTAAATATATTTCTCTTCCTTGTACTGTCCTTTGAACCAATCATAGTGGCTGTCTCATTAATGAATGCGTTGAATAAAAATTTTAAACACACGTTTGTTTTATATTTTCCTATCATATTTTTAACTGTTTGAGAGTTACCCTACAGCATTAATATTATCTTCTCCTAACAGATTAGAAAACTGACTTTACCAGTGACAAAGGGCTTGCCCAAATTAAACCAGTACATGGCTCAACTGGGACTTGAGCATGTCTTTGGATTCTTACTGGAGGAAGAAGCAATCTTGCCATTTTGCCCTCAGTCTAGCTCTGACCTACTTAATAAATTTAGTTTTCCTCCTTCTGGAAAAAGAAAATATTTTTTATTTTATTTTATTTTATTTTATTTATTTATTTATTTTTGAGAGAGAGAGAGAGAGAGAGAGAGCGAGAGAGCAAGTGAGCTCATGGGAGGGGCAGAAAGAGAGGGAGAAAGAGATAGAATCTTAAGCAGTCTCCATGCTCAGTGCTGAGCCTGACACACGGGTTGATCTCACCACCCACCATGAGATCATGACCTGAGCTGAAATCTAGTTGGATGCTTAACCGACTGAACCACTGAGGCGTCCCAAAAGGAAACATTTCTGAAAGAAAACAGTTTGTATTTCTAGAAAGGAATGGTTTGCATTTTTAAAAGGCCTTGCATCTCAAGATAGGCCATGAATCAGTAATTTTCTGACAGCAGCCACGAATAATCAGGGCATCCATAAAGAACCGGACTCATGGATGGCACCAGATTCCTCAAAAGCCTACTTCTTAGGTAAACCAAGAAAAACAGAGATGTTGTGTATTTTGTTATCCAAAACAAAATCTCCAGGTGGCTTAATGAAGTCATGAGCTATGTTAGTGACAAAGCTGAGTATAGAACATATATTTCCTAATTTTAAAATTTTTCCTCTGCAACATTCTGTCACCCAACATTTCTCTATATTGTCCATTTATAAAAGTGAATTTAAAATGGGATAGGCCAAAAGGTCACATCATCTCATTTACACTGGCTACTCAATTTATTTTCATTAATATTGTGATTTTTTTTTTTGATTAATGTGACTAATGTTCCTCACATGGCTGGGAAATATATAAATTATGGGGTTAATTAGTGTTGATGTTTAAACTCAGAATTGGATCATATTAATCGAATGCATCTATTTGATGGGGGTTTAATTAATTAGGTTCTGAAAACCTCTTCTGATAAATTCCACTCCATGCTAATGAACTCCATGGATCACCTTATTAAGCTCTAACCGTTGCTTCCTTTTTCCTCTGCACTATTAAGCCATGTTTAATTTGTTCACATAGTTCCCATAGTCAATAACAAGGCCTTTATTTTTACACCATGTAATTGGGGTTAGGAATATTCAGTTTCTCTCATTTAGTGCACTGTGTGCATGATGCATGTTGTGGAAGATGCTTAGCTAGAGAATTGTTAAGCACTAAAAGGAAAAAATCAAATTGGCATTAATGAAGTGTAGGAGTAATATAAAGCTAAAAATGGTATTTATAAAAGAGTCAGTAAAGCTTTAAGTTTGAAAAGGGTTGCTATAAAGTAGCACAAGGATAGAAATTGTAAGTTTTAAATGGCATTTATTTCTTCTTCTGCATCCTTTTAAAAATAAACATATATTTCTGTAATGGGATCTAATTTACATATAGTCAAATTTGCAGATCCTAAGTATACAGTTTGATGAGTTGTGAAAAATGATGTGCCCAGGTAACTATGGCTCCAATCAGGGTAGAAAACATTCCCAACACGGCAGAATATTTGCTTGTGCCTCTTTCCAAACAGTCCTTTCACCCGGTGGCAGCTACTTTCTGATTTTTATCACCAGAGATTTGCTCTTCCTGTTCTTGAACTTGATGTGAATGAAATCTTACAGAATGGACTTGATTTATTCTGACATCCTTGATTCAATATGTTTTTGAGATTCACCTTTATTGTTGTATACATTTGTTCTCTCTCTCTCTTTTTTGCTGAGTAGTATTCCATTTTATGAATGCCACAATTTGCTTATCCATCCTCCCATTGATGGACATTTAGAGCCTCCCTGCCCCAAAGTTTGGCTTTTATGAATGAAGTTGCTACAGACAATCTTATATAAATCTTAAGAGTGAAACTAATGGGTCCTAGGGTAGGTAACATAAGAAATTGCTCAATAGTTTTCCAAATGCTTGTGTAACATTGATATTGTCAGTTTTAAATTTTAGCCATTCACGTGGGTGTGAAGTGGTATCTCATAGTGTGTTTAATTGGCCATTTTATAATGACTAATGATGTTGAACACTTTTTTGTTTGTGTGCTTATTGGCCATTTTACACATTCCTTTGTGATATACCTATTCAGTTCTCCTCCTGCACTTTTTTTTTTAAACATTGGGTTACCTTTCTAGTCTTGGTTTATGGACATTTAAATGTTCTGAATATGAGTATTTTGTCAGATACATGCATTACTAATATTTTCTCCCATTCTGTGGCTAACTTTTCCTTTTTCTTAAAAAACATTTTTTTTTTTAATGTTTATTTATTTTTGACAGAGAGAGAGAGAGAGAGACAGAGCATGAGTTGGGGAGGGGCAGAGAGAGAGGGAGACGCAGAATCCAAAGCAGGCTCCAGGCTCTGAGCTGTCAGCAGAGCCCGATGTGGGGCTCGAACTCACAGACTGCAAGATCATGACCTGAGCCGAAGTCGGACACTTAACCGACTGAGCCACCCAGGCGCCCAAAATTTTCCATTTTCTTATTGGTCTCTCTTGATGGGCACAGTCTTTCATCTTGATGAAGTTGAATTTTTGTATATTTTAATGGCACACTTTTTTGTGCCCTGTCTAAAAAAATCTTTATCTACATCAAAGTCATATAAATGTTTTCTCCTACAAGTGTTTTAATTTTAACTTTTATATTTAGGTCTATGATTAATTATATTTTGTGTATGATATGAGATGGAAGTCAAGATTCATTTTTTCAGTGTAGATATCTGTCTATTTGAATACCATTTGTTCAAAACACTTTCCTACTGCATTGCATTGGCATCTTGTTGAAAATCAATTGAGTGTATAAGTGGAGCTCTATGAATTCTATATTCTGTTTTGTTAATCCATTTGGTTATCTTTAAGTTAGTACTATATAGTTTTGATTCCTGTAGATGAACAGTTTTTATTGAAATTGAGAATGCAAGTCTTTCAAGATTTTAAATTATTTTTCAAGATTGTTTTGGGTATTCTGTTTCCTTCTATGTATGTTTTAGACTTAGCTTGTCAATTTATACAAAATCTTGTTGGAAATTTTGTAAGATGTTCATGAGTTAGGTGAATTTTGGGAGAATTGACATCCTATAAATATTTTCCACTCCATGAATGTGGTATGTATCTCCATCCATTGGGGTATTCTTTAATTTCTCTCAGCAGTATATTGTAGTTTTCAGTAAAGAGATCTTGAACTTTTTTTTAAATAAATTTATATTATATATGTGCTATTTCTTGGATCAGTTTTGGAACTATGTAAGGTAGCAGATGTAATCTTTGGGTTACTCCACTCAAGGTGCAGATTCCATGGAGGCATTTATGATTCCTGGCTTAGGTAACGTGCCCTAATTTTTCAGAAATGGGTGGTTTGGGATCTTGACTGCCAGTCTGTGCAAGACTGCGTCTAAAAGCAGATGGGAGAGTGTAAGAGTCGTGGGTACAGTAGGGTCTCTGTTACTCAGAGAATGAAGAATATATCTTGGGAGACAATGATAACAAATATCTACTACTGGTTACAGTGCTAAAAACTTTACATGATCTCATTTAATCCCTACATTATCCATATTAGGTGTATAAATATTTCCATTTTACTAATATTGGTACATTTTTTGAGCATTTTTAAAGTTTGCCTAAGATGTCTTCATGCTGTTCTAATAAGAATCATTTGCATATAAAAAGTAACGTGTCCAATATAGATTGTTCTTTTTTGTTCATTAAAACTGGTACTAAGATAGGTACTACAGTGAAGAGATTTTCAGATTAAAGTTACTAATCATGTTCCTTTAAAATAGGGAGATTAATCTGGATTATCTGGATGGACCCAGTGTAATCACATGAATCCATAAAAACAGAACAGGATGTAAGAAAATGTGGTGGAAAAAGAAGGCAAAAAGAGACATTCTAGAAAGGGAGTTCAGGGAGATTTGAAGTGTGAGAGGAACTTGGACCCGCCACTGCTGGTTTTTCAAGTAGAGGAAGAGAGCCATGAGCCCTGGAACACCAGCTCCTCTAGAAGTTAACGACCTCTGGCTGATAGCCAGCAGGGAAATAAGGATCTCAGTCCTACAACCACACGGAACTGAATTCTGCCAGCAATGTGAGCGAGCTTAGACCCCAGTCTATCCCAAGAACATCCAAAAAGGAATACAGCTTTGGTACACCTTGATTTCAACCTTACAAAACCTGGAGCACAGAACCAGCCTAGCCACGCTGTATCTAGATTTCTGACCTACAGAACTATGAGTTGATTATTGGGTATTGTTTTAAGTCACTAAAATTGTGGTGATCTGTTATGGCAGCAATAGAAAACGAATATATCAGGATTACAGACTCACACATTGGCAGTGGCCAAGAAGAATTATAAATAGGCACGTGTATATTTCTTGGTGATGAATGATAATTGACCCTTTGCCTCCATGTTTGGGGAGTCAAGGAGGAGTGGTGGGGCCTGGTAAAACGAAGGGTTCTCTCTAAAAGGCATCTTTACTACTACGCTCCAACGTATTCTAAGAAGGCGAGCCCTGTGTTACAAGATATGTTTATTCCCACTAGGCCAGAAATTCAGATTTTAATGTGAAAATTTCTGGTTTTAGACAGCTGACAACTACTACAGTTTATAAATAGAGACAGAACATGTCTGGGAAATAGCTGTGACCTGAGGGATATTAGTTTGTGACTTTTTGACAAGATGCCCTAAACTTGTTTGATCTTGTCAATGGAGAGAAGTATAATGTGAGGTTTATAATAATAACAAAAAAGAACAAAGTCAGTTCTGAATTGTCCCTGAATGGTTATTTCATTCCCATTTTAGAGATGGAAGTGTTACATTCCATCTCTAAAATGGAAATAATGATTCTAATTTCATAATTATGTGAGGATTAATGGAGAAACTGCATGTAATACCTTGCACGTGTGTATGTGCATCAGTGTGTGTTAATCAGTATGTTATTTTATTGGTACAGAGGTGAGTGTAGGTTGGAATTGGCTGTCACGTTCACAAGATGCAGTAGGACTCACTCCTATGCTACCTTCTGTGAGCTGTATAACACGCATGAAATGCATACTCCACAGCATCTTCATCTCTTCGGGAGACACAACAGCTACCCACGGACACAGTTTCCTTTGTTCCCTCACCCACAAGGGCATGTAGGCTTATCCAGAATCAGAACCTGGTCTGCGGGTCACTTGGACAGAGAGCAGCGGAGGCCTTAGTTTGCCACCCACCTTTTACACACCTCTATCCATGTAAGTGCATGGTCTGTGTGTCAACTCACAGCTCCCCACGCCAGGCTTTTGTAGTGAAGAAGCCCAACATAACACTCCATCCACATTTATCTCAACGCTATAATAGTTGCCAAGGAAATAGGGCTCTGACCTTCATTTTCACAGCCAGGCCTTGGTCAGTCCAGAAATGATTTAAACTCTTTATTCACAAATAATAACAATCCTTTTAAGATAGTGTGTTACTTTCCTGTGGCTGCCTTAACAAATGGCCACAAACTTGGTGGTTTAAACTAGCAGTAACTGACGGTACCTGAGTGGCTCAGTCCATTGAGCCTCTGACTCAGGTCGTGATCTCATGGTCCTTGGGATCGAACCCCATGCTGGGCCCCGTGCTGACAGCATGGAGCCTGCTTGGGATTCTCTCTTGATCTGTCTCCCTCTTTCTCCCTCCCTCTCTTTCTGCCCACCCCCCACTCACATGCACATGCGCTCTCTCTCTCAAAATAAATAAACTTAAATAACATTAAAACAACAATAATTTGTTTTCTCACAGTCCCATAGGCCAGAAGTCAAAAATCAAGGTGTCAGTGGGATTCAGCTCCCTTCGAATCTCTGGGGGAGAATTCTTGCCTCCTCTGGCTTCTGACACCTCTCAGCAATTCCTTGGTTTGTGGCCGCATAACTCCCATCTCTATCCTGTCTTTACACGGCCTTCTCTGTGTGTCTCTATCTTCTGCTCTTCTATTATACGGACACTTATCATTGGATTTAGGGCCCATTCAGATAAGCCAGGATGAGCTCATCTGGAGATGCTTAATTTAATTACATCTGCAAAGATTATGTTTCTCAAATAAAGTCACAATCCCAACTTGTAGGGGTTAGGCTGTAGACGTCTCTTTGGGGGGTTGCCATCCACCCTGCTACAGGTAGGCAGTGAGCATATTATTACTCCTGTTTTAGAGACACATGCTCTTCAGAGTCAAGGATCCAGGTGCACAGGCAGATAAATCATGCCTTAAGACCAGGATAAAGTTAAGTGGCCTGAATACAGATTGAATGTGTGGCCTTGGCCTCTTTAGCACAGTCCTCTGCTCCAAGAGAAAAATGAACACTTTATAAGGAGGACTTTAGTTTTAAAAAAGTTTGGTGTTAAGTTTTTCCCTAGAATGAGAGCAATTCAGCTGGGCTTACCATGTGAGTGGTTGAGTGGCACTCCAGATGGCTTCTCTGTGCCAGTTGGTATGATTTCGGTTTAAGAGCCCAGCTCCAGAAAGCATGACTCTGAACTCCTCAATTGTTGGTCAGTTTATAATTGGTATCATTGCTGATTGCGATGCTTTTCCCAGGAGCTGTAAAGGACAATAAGCATACAGACTTGCTCAAACAAACACTGGATTATTCTTTGCTGGAGGAAGTAATCTTTCGAATCCATTTTCTCTAGCCTGCATCTATGGAAATCAGATTCTAGACTCCTTGTTTCCACTAGTGTCCCTGGGCTGGCTTGGACTGGGATTGACAAAATGGCTCCTCCTACAACGGAGTTAGGAGACACCTTCTTCCTTAAAATAGAAACAATTAGCACCTGACATGAAACCTCATTTGACCCTAGTCACCAGGCATGCCTTTATCCCATGCTAATATGCTAGTCTGATGTGAATTTATGGTTTCATTTCCTTTTCAGTATGTAGTGTAATGGAATCCTCTCTCAGTCTCAATTTTATAAAATAACAGGGCAAAAGGAGATGTAGTGAGGTTATTAAGTCTTTCCCCAACCTTAAGATACTCTTAATTCTTACTCTTCTTAACACATCAACGTGATTTAGCTATGATTACCCAGGTAATTCAGGCAAAATACCCATTCCCTTGCTTTTACTGTTTAGACATGTCTTTGACTGCCTGTTTAATGAAAGGCAGTAAGTTTAACAATTCCATTACATTTAATACCCTCTAAAACACATATAAGACATTAGAAGCATCAGTGTGCATGAGTATTTAATAATGGGAACTAGAGCTTTGCAGGGCTTCACAGTTTATAAAGTGCCTTCTATTTATTACCTTCTTTAAACTTTGTAAAAGATTGGTACTATTATATCCATTTTAAAGATGAGGATCAGTGAGGGTCAGAGTATTTGGGCATCTACTATCCCGCTATATCTAGAGCTGGAACTGGGACCTAATTCCTCCTCCTTTCTTTTCTACAATGTGGTCCTTTTAATATAGGTACAATTGTTTAATCCAGGCAGCTAAAAGCAAGGACCATGGGTGACTGATTTGTTCACCTTGTGGGATTTTAAAACTGGTTGGGATCTTATGGATAATCTCGTTGTATCACTTCATTTTGCAGCATGGGGTTGGAGATATTGCTTCCCATAGTCCTTTGAAACTTCCAGACTTAGACTGGAGCTTGTAAAGACTTGTGCTTTGGCCTTCCTTATGGGGTGATAGAGAAGCTGGAGTTCAGGGAGGATGAGAAGCTTGCCCAAGGTCACGCAGCTGGCTGGTGGTAGAGCTGGGAGTTTGGATCCAGATCTCACATCACCCAGTGCCATGTCTTGTAGCATCTTAGTACTCAGGGAGAATTTCACTTAACCTGTTTACCTTAGGATTCATGTAGGTTTTCCTAGGAAGCAACTTTTTAAAACTTCTGATTAAATAGCAGGGGTAGACAGTTTATGGATTTCTACACTAGCCATAGACTACTCCTGAGAACTATCAAGTTGTATCATCTGTGATTCTCTCTGGAGTACTTAAATACATCCAGCCACACAGAAACTCTCAATAGAGTCTTCAAAATAGAATAGGCTGAGCCATATTTTCAGACAAATAAATCTAGACATAATGAAAGGAGCTGCAAATAGATAAGCAGAAACTTCACCAATTAGAAATTAGAAATATCTTTATTGGATGATTCCTTGGCCAAAGAGAAAATCAAAACTATTTTTAGAAAATATAGGTACTGAAAAAGAGATGTATAAAAAGTAGTGGAATATAGCCAAAGTTGTATTGAGTGGAAAAATCATAACTTCATATATCTGTTTTAAATGAGAGAAAAAAATAAATTGTTTAGTGCAAGAAATTAAAATAAGTCTAATGAAAACCTAACAGGAGCATAAATAGAGACTTCATACATATTATGTATTTATTAATGAACAATAATGTAATTAATTAAAAAAAGAAAAATATATAGAATTGGTATGTCTAAAAATTAGTTTTTTTAAAAATGTATTTATTAAAACTTAATTCTTTAAAAACAAATCAAAACATAATTTGAATCTAGAGAAATCAGAGGAAAAAAGTGAGAGAAAATACAAAGACATAAATTGGGGATGAGAAAGCGATAAGTAGCAGAAAAGCAGAATAACCAACCAAACGAGCAGTTAGAAGATCACAAGAGGATCCAGCCAATGAAAATGAAATTAAAAATTTTTTAAAAAAAATTTTAAGTGTATTTATTTATTTTGAGAGAGACAGAGACAGCGCGAGTGGGGGAGGGGCAGAGCCAGAAGGAGACAGAATCCTAAGCAGGCTTGGTGTTGCCAGTGCAGGGCTCGAACCCATGAAACCACAAGATCATGACCTACACCGAAACCAGGAGTCAGATGCTTAACCAACTGAGCCACCCAGGTGCCCGTAGCCAATGAAAATAAAATAAAATAAAAATAATAATGCATGTTTTATCAGGGAAAATGTAAATGCCTAAAATTGACTTCAAGAAGAAGTAGGAAACACAAATATGATGGTTTCATGAACAGGTTCTTTTAGAATTTTAAGAAACATAATTCCTAGTCAATGTAAGCTATTGGAACAAAAATGAATAGGGACAAGGATCCATAGTTTTAAAAACAGAAGCATAGTAACACTGTTGTCACACCTAAAAGAAAACTACAGGGTTCTCTTGTCTGTATATATATACAAAAGTTCTAAATAAAATATTAACGAATTGAGTTCTGCAGTATACTAAGGTAATAGCAACACAATCAGGCAGAATTCACTTCTAGAAACACATTCCTTCTCCCTTATTCAGGTACCAGTATCCTAGTTTGGGAGCAAACATCAAACTAAACCAGATGAATTGTACCCTTTCTTCTGGGAGGTTGAATTTAGAATATAGTGATACAAGAGTAAGAAATCGTAGGTGTTTACCTGAGGTTACATTGAGACTAACCATTAGTTTCTCTTACCCAGATTCTTGCCATTGCCCTGCTTTCTATGTTTCTGAACCTTCATTCTTCAGATTTTCTTTTGGTTCTGTAAACTACTGCATGTAATTCCAATAAATTCCTTCTTTGTTTGAGGTAGTCAAAATTAGGTCTATTGCTCGCAACCAAACCATTCTAAATGATACAATACCACGTAAGTAGACTGTTGTGGATTGGATAATTTTTCTCAGTTCTTCAGCACCTCCCGCCACTATACCCCTTGGCATATAGAATGGGTGGAATATACATTGCACTCCATTGATTTTGGGCTTGGCCATGTGGTTTGCTCTGACCAATGGAATGGTAGCTGATCTGATACGAGCACAGACCTTGAATATGCTTATGTGATTTGGCCTCTTGCAAATCTGCTATTTGCCATGACAGGAACATGCCCTGGGTAACTCTGGGCCAAGGACATCATGGAAGCATATAGAGAAAAACTGAACTCAGCTTGAATTCTGGAGCCAAGCCCAGCCAACCTGCAGCCTGAAGCAGGCCTGCCTCACCTACCCTACAGAACTGTAAGCAAAAAAGTAAATAAGTGCTTATTGTTGTATCCACTGATTTTTACATAAAATTATAATTTTCACACCCTGTTTCCTCTATTATTAACAACTTACTTTAGTATGATACATTTTTCACAATTAATGAACCAATATTGCTACATTATTGTTAACTGAAGCCCATATTTCATTCAAATTTCTTTAGTTTTTCCTTACTGGTCTTATTTGGGTCCAGAATCCTGTGTAGGACACCTCATTACATTAATCATCAGATCTCCTTAGGCTCCTCTTGGCTGTGACAGTTTTTCAGACTTTGCTTGTTTTTGATGACTTTGACAGTTTGGAGGAGTGCTGGTCATGTATTTTGTAGAAGGCTCCTTAACTGGGATTTGTCTGATGCTTTTATCATAACTAGACTGAGGTTATGGGTTTTTAGGTAGAAGACTCCAGATATCAAGTGCCATTCTCATCACATTATATCAAGGCTATATGCCAATAATGTGATCATCAATGTTGATTTAATCTTCATAACCTGACTGAGGTAGAGCTTGTCAGGTTTCTTCACTGTAAAGTCACTTTCCACCCCTAGATCCTTTCCATACTGCCCTTTCTAGAAGGAAGAATCTGTGCACAGCCCACACCTAAGGAGTAGGGAGTTAGGCTCCGACTCCTGGAGGATGGGGTATCTATATAAATTATCTGAAATTCTTCTGCTTGGGAGTTTTGTCTCTTCTCCCCTGATAATTTCTTTATTCAGTCATTTATTGGTATCAGTATGGACCCATGGACATTTATTTTATATGTCAGGTCTTAATCTAGTACTATTTTGCTTATTTTCTTGCTCACGTTCCTCCAGCTTTGGTCGTTGGAAGTCCTTTCAGTTGGCTTGTGTCCTTTTGACATATCCTTGTCATTGTGGGTTTTTTGGAAACACTTTTACTTTCTGGTACTACAAGAAAGAAATTTCAGGCTCATGTTCTATATCTCTTTCCCCCATCCTATAGTCAGCTGTCCTCCAAAGTGCTCTGGTTCCTTTTATTGGAGAGTGATTAAAATCTAAGATCCACAGTGTGCTTAATGTGCTAGTTGCTACAGACATGGTGTTTCTGGGCCCTCCCAGATGAAAGAGCAAGGAAATATACGTGTATAGTAACCTGTATACATACACATATCTTTGAAAATGTCTGTAAGTAATCATCTATATCTATGTTAAGCTAAATATGAGTCCCTACTAATGTCTCCAGCTCTAATCCATTACCCCATGGATCATTCCAGACACCTGCCTTTGCTTATTTGTAACCTCCAAGAGTAAAAATAATTTTTTTTTTTTTTTTTATCATTTGCCATTCATGTATTTGATTTTTTAACCCCAGGATATGTGTATAGCAGTGTCAGAATTGTTAACCTGTACCTCCATGGGAATCAAATTTATCACATTGAGTGTGGTGTTTTTTTCTTTTAATTTATTTATTTTGAGAGAGGGAGAGAGAGAAAGCGTGTGTGGGTGTGCATGGAGAAGTGAGCAGGAGAGGGGCACAGAAAGAGGGAGAGAAATTCCCAAGCAGAGAGAATTCCCAAGGGAGGTTTCATGCTGACAGCACGGAGCCCAACTCAGGGTTTGATCTCACAAACCCTGAGATCATGACCTGAGCTGAAACCGAGGGTCAGACGCTTACCCGACTGAGCCACACAGGCACCCCAAGTGTGGTGTTTATATGAAGTTCTTTCCACTTTCAATCTTACAGACTTAACTCATTTCTTTTTTTTAATTTTAATTAATTTTTTATTTAAATCCAAGTTAATTAGTGTATAGTGTAATAATGATTTCAGGAATAGAACTTAGTGATTCATCACTTACATTAACACCCAGTGCTCATCCCAACAAGTGCCTTCCTTAATGTCCATCACCCATTTAGCCCATCCCCCCCCCCCACCAACATCCCTTCAGCAACCCTTAGTTTGTTCTCTGTACTTAAGAGACTCTTATGTTTGCCTCCCTCTCTGTTTTTATCTTATTTTTGCTTCCCTTACCCTATGTTCATATTTTTTCTTTCTTAAATTCCACGTATGAGTGAAATAGTATATTTGTCTTTCCCTGACTGACTGATTTCACTTAGCATAATACACTCTAGTTCTATCCACCTTGTTGCAAATGGCAAGATTTCATTCTTTTTGATCACCAAGTGATATTCCATTGTGTGTGTGTGTGTATGTATATATATATATATATATATATATATATATATATATATCTCACATCTTTATCCATTCATCTGTGAATGGACATCCATCAATGGACATTATCTATAGTGTCTATATTGTCTATAGGTGCTGCTATAAACATTGGGGTGTATGTGTCCCTTCGAAACAACACACTTGTATCCTTTGGATAAATGCCTAGTCGTGCAATTGCTGGGTCATAGGGTAGTTCTATTTTTAACTTGTTGAGGAGCCTCCATACTGTTTTCCAGAGTGGCTGCACCAGTTTGCATTCCCACCCGCAGTACAAAAGGGTTCCTCTTTCTCCACATCCTCCCCAACATCTGTTGTTGCCTGAGTTGTTCATTTTAGCCATTCTGATATGTGAAGTGGTATCTTACTGTATTTGTATTTTCCTGATGATGAGTGTTTAGCATCTTTTCATGTGTTTGTTAGCCATTTGGATGTCTTCTTTGGAAAAGTGTCTGTTCATGTCTTTTGCCCATTTTTTTCACTGGATTATTTATTTTTTTGGTGACTGAACTCATTTCTAAAGTTACTGAAGTAGCACCTATTTTCATGAAGCCTGCTTGAAATTCTCTCTCTCTCTCTCTCTGCCCTTCTCCCTCCCTCTAGCTCTCTCTCTCTCTCTCTAAAAAAAAAAACCCAAAATATATTACTTAAAATTATGCATGTAAGTTTCCATCATATTGGAATAGAATCATTTTATAATGAACTTTATAATGAAAAATATGCCAGAAACAATAAAAAAAAATTTATAGATTTGATTATGTAACAAAAACATGTATGCACACATACACCTATTTTTACAAGTTTTATTTATTTTTGAGAGAAAGAGAGAGAGAGATTGAGAATATGAGTGGGGGAAGGGCAGAGGGAGAGAGAATGCCAAGGAGGCTCTGCTGACAGTGTAGAGCCCAATGCAGGGCTTGAGCCCACAAACCATTAGATCATGACCTGAGGGAAACCAAGAGTCTGTCGCTCAACAGCCTGAGCCACCCAGGTGCAACCCCACTCACCACACTTTTTTTTATACAGAAAAAAAAGTCATAGACAGCCTTGAAAAACAAGTTATAAACACCAAAAGAAATTTTTACAGAAATCATTTTAATGTTTACATTTTGGGACACTATGAAGGAAACTCTTGTTGCTGCATGAATCATGTGGTATGGCACATGTGTGGTGGTACCTGGGTATCCCCCTGCAGACATTAATAATCAATCATAGCTCTCTTCCCTGATAAGCATATGTGGTCTCAGGATTCTTGTGTTTTTCAGTGAGCTCTTATCAACTGATCAGAGATAACACACATAAGCCCTGCTGCTTCCTTGTAAAACTCAGCTATGATTAACCTGGTGGAGTGCAGAAAAGATGAGTTCTATCCCATTAGTGGAAACAGCACAGGTTTCCTCAGCAGTGAGATAAAAGACACCAGCAACAGTAGCCATGCAATGTTAATGGGAAACCATGGCAAGTATTTGAACCAAGACTTAGGAGCAATATTTAAGAATTACCATCTCAGTGGCTCGATGTATGCTTTGGAGCAAGGAGATATTGGATGAATGGACTCAAAGAGGAAAGGAAGTTTCATTGGAAGTCATCATTATCTCAACACACATTCATTGAGGTTTTAATGTGTGTGAAATGTTGTTCTAGGCATTCTGAGGGACACAGAAATGAATATAAAACAGTGTTCAATTTCCAGGAGTCCAGGGGCATGGCTTAGACATGAGTGCTATGGAGAAGAGTCTCATTTAGAGAGAGGTTCTCTCAAGGTGTGAGGACTTCAATGGATTTATCACATCCCATGGTTCAGCCTTCAAATTTGCACTTTGTGAAAATCTCTATTATCTATTTTTTTTTCATACTTACGATGGCTCAGGGGACCCCTACATGCTAACCAATCTCAGTTAAATAGGTTAACCCAGAAAATCACTGCAGTACTTTAAAATGAGAAATACATCAGGGCACCTGGGTGGCTCAGTCGGTTAAGCGTCTGACTTTGGCTCAGGTCATGATCTTGCAGTTTGTGAGTTTGAGCCCTGTGTCGGGCTCTGTGCTGACAGCTCGGCGCCTGGAGCCTGCTTTGGATTCTGTGTCTCTCTCTCCCTCTGCCCCTCCCCTGCTCATACTCTGACTCTGTCTTTCAATAATAAATAAATGTTAAAAAAATTTTTAATGAGAAATACATCATATTTCATCAAATCTGAGAAACCATCCATTGTAAGATATGCCGTCATTTTATGTACTACTAAATAGGTTTTGATACCAATGACAGTGCATGTGTGTGTGTGTGTGTGTGTGTGCATGTATGTATGTGTGTTGTGTTCCCTCACACCACCAAGCAAATCTCTGACAACAGCTGGGTGTCCTACAATTCTAGGTGTCTACCTAGAGATAGTGTCACGTCTCACAGGTTAATGATTCAGTTTCACCAGATTACTACCTCCCACCCCCCCCTTCAGACACCAGTCACAAATCCAGGTTGTCACCTATGCTTCTGATTCACAGGCTATAGACTGGAGGTTCTAATGACCCTCTCCTTGGATTTGATTGATGTGCTAGAATGACTCACAGAACTCAGGGAAGCATTTTACTTACTAGATCACTAGCTTATTATAAAAGAGTGTAACTCAGAAATAGCCAGATGGAAGACAGGCATAAGGCAAGGCATGGGGAAAGGGTGTGGAGCTTCCATGCCCTCTTAGACCATGCCTTCTTCCCCAGTCTCCATGTGTTCACAAGCCTAGCAGTTCTCTAAACCCCATCCTTTTGGTTTTTATGGAGACTTCATTACATAGCCATGATTGATTAAACCAAGGCTTTTAGTGATTGATTCAGCCTCTGGACCCCCGTTCTGTTATCCCAGTGATGGGGTTGGAGTGGGACTGAAAGTTTCAACCTTCCAATCACATGGTTGCTTCTCCTAGCAACCAGCCCCTATCCTTAGGTGGGTTCCAAAGCCACTCATTAACATGACAAAAGACACCTTTATCACTCTCAACACTTAGACAAAGTCAAGGGTTTTAAGAGCTCTGTGCCAGGAACAATGGACAAAGACTAAATACAGTAAAACCTTGGATTGTGAATAACTTGTTCTGTGAGTGTTCCACGAGACAAGCAAACATTTCTAATAAATTTTGACTTGATAAATGAAGGACGTTTTGCAATACGAGTAGTACCTGAAGCTGAACATCACATGATTACAACTGAGCCAATGGTTCTCTCTTTCTCTGTCTCTCTCGCTGTGGGATTGTGGGTGATCATCTCCCAGGCTCAGATGCTGTGTCTCAGGCCATGGTGTTTGGCAGAAATAAGTGATTTTTCACAACATTGGAAGATGCCCACAACTGGCACTAGTGTATTTTCTGTCACTTCAAAGCACCAATGGACAGTCCTTTGCTTTTCCATACGAGAATAAGATTAGGAATGCTTTATTTCATTCTAGGTCAGGCTGCCTGCAGATATAGACCCTTTCCTCTGCTGCCTTATTGCCAGTTACATTAAATACAGTATATGACAAGAGTTTATTAATATGTACTATAGTCAACATCAGTTAGGATGGTGAAAGCCATCCTACACAATAACCCTCCTCTCTCATCTCCCTCACACCAGCCACAAAGGTTTTTCAAAGGTAAATTCAGGTTAATTTGTTTATTTTTCTTCATATTTTGTATTTTATTTATTATTTTGTATTATATTACAGTATCGTAATCCTTTTTATATGAATTTTTTGGGTTGTGAAATGAATCATCTGAGTTTCCATTATTTCTTATGGGGAAATTTGCTTTGATATACAAGTGCATGTTTCCAGAATGAATTATTCTCACAAACCAACATTTTACTGTATATATTTATTATTATAAATCAGAATATCACAACTACTATGAAAGAAAAAACACTGCTAATTAAATTAGGACTTGATATTTAAAAAATCTTACAGTGTTTCTATTTTGCACTTATTGAAAGAATACATTTATAATTAGACATAGATTTTTAAAAATCATACATTGATCTTGTGCATATATAAAAGGAAAAGTGAAATAAAAAACTTAAGGTTTTCTCTGAACTTTTCATTCAGAGTTCAACCCTTTAATATTACTTTTTGACACGGAGTCATTATTGCTTGTTTTTCTACACAATGTTGTCCTCTGTGCCTTGAATTGTGTGGGTGATAATAAAGCATTTTGTGAAAGAATCCATGAAAAAAAGCCACAAGCCTTTGATGCTTTACTTTTATTTAAAAAAACTTTTTTTTTTAGTTTAAGTTTAAGTTTTAGTTTAGTTTAGTTTTTAGTTTATTTTAAGAGACAGAGAGAGTAGACGAGGGGCAGAGAGAGGAGAGAGAGAATCCCAGGCAGGCTCCTTAGCATGGAGCCCACTGTGGGGCTCGAACTCACAAACTGTGACATCATGACCCGAGCTGAAACCAAGAGCTGGACCCTTAACTAACTAAGCCACCTAGGTGCTCCAATGCTGGACTTTTAAGGCAGATGTGTAATTATGTAGAGCCAAGTAATTGTAGACCCCAGTGTCTAGAATATTACTAAATTCATTGATTTACCTCCTCTTTCTCCCTATCCTTCCCAAATATTTGGGTTGGGAGAGTGGTTAAAAATGCTTTCAACTTTTGTTTGTGAGGTTTCTTCTAAGTCTCCATCCCCTTCTGCAAGTTTTGATGCTCTGGCACTGGGGAGTCTATCATGATTGCTACCTGGTCAACAGGAATTTGAAGATACACCTGATTTTAGGGGTGTTAAAATGTGAAAATTCAGAATTCAGAATAGTCTTTTTTTTTTTTTTAATTTTTTTAACGTTTATTTATTTTTGAGACACACAGAGAGAGAGAGCATGAACAGGGGAGGGTCAGAGAAAGAGGGAGACACAGAATCGGAAACAGGCTCCAGGCTCTGAGCGGTCAGCACAGAGCCCGACGCGGGGCTCGAACTCACGGACCGCGAGATCATGACCTGAGCTGAAGTCAGACGCTTAACCGACTGAGCCACCCAGGCGCCCCCAGAATAGTCTTTATACTGTCTGGAATATTTTCTCTCTGAAGTTAAAATGGGCAGTAGCCAGAGCTCAAGTGATGAGTGCTGGGTAACACAGAGATTATCATAATGACCAGCCTCAAAAAGGCAGGAAGGTCTTGACCTATCTTCTGGGCAGAGATAAAGTGATTTAGGGAATCAGAGTACTCGTGTGACCTGAATAGAGTTAGTAATTACAGTGCTGGAAAATCTTGACAAAGTTTATTGGTCGAGTCCACTTTTAAAAATTCTTTATACATTTATAAATATTAAGTGTGAAATAAAATATGAGAAAACACAAATCATGTTGAGAGAATGACATGGGTCTGTTTTTCTGTAATGGACGCTGACTGGGTACATGGAGGGGTGTAGCAGGTAGGGAAGATGCCATAGCAAGTTGGTGCCCAATCCTAGGGCCTTGAGTGCTAAGCTCAGTGGTTTGGCTTTTACCTGACAAGGTGATGGGTATGGGCAGGGGTGCCCTGAGTCCTTTTCCTGGAAGACTTGTACTTCATGAGGAAAGACTTTAGTTGAATCAGGACCTGGACCCAGTGTTAGAAACAAAGACTTTCTGTTTTGGAAAGAGAAAAACATTATTGCTCAAGAGGTGATGTTTTGAATCTGAGAGCTGGTATGGTGGGTGCACTGAAATCAGATACTTGTGTATAATTCAGTACTATGGATTTCATTAATGAGATAATTTTTGGAAGTGAGGACAAAAGGTTTATTTTGCTTCTGTGACAATGTGGGATTTGCTCCACTGTTAGTAAAGGAAAGCAACTCTGGGAAAATGAAATATGACATTTGAAGATAATTTACATTGAGGCATTACTTACTGAGACATGGAAATGGCAGATTAAACACAGATGCAGATAAAACTGAGATGTGGGACTTCTCAAGAAGGTCTTTCTTTTGAGACAGCCTGGATTTAGAATGATCAAATCAGGAAAGGAAATTCTTTTGGATGCATTTCTCCTGTCATAGCATTACACACTGCTGAATGCATCATAGAGCAATGTGCTTTATTTATTTATTCATTCAGCAAATATTTACCAAACACAAACGTTAAGGCAGTCACTAGGGATAGTGTGGGGAGGGGAGGCTGTTTGGCACTGTAAATGTATTACACCAATACATTTGCTAGTATTCTAAGTATTATGGTAAAGAGTTACCTGTGGCAATGAAAGATCTAACAGGGGACTTTGATCCAGCCAGGGAGGTCAAGAAGGAACTTACTGACCAAGTGATGCTTGAGGTGAGATTTGAATAGGAGCCATGTAGTTGACCAAGGGGAAGAGAAAGGTACTCATGCAGATGGAACAACATGTTCAAAGGCCCTGAGGTGGGAGGGGACTAGGGCAGACAAAGGAGAGAGAAAGGCAATGTGCCTGGAATGAAAAAGTAGAGTAGAAGTATGAGGTGAGATTTTGGGAACAGCTAGAGGCTAAACCATCCATGTTTTATCAGCTGGAGAAAGGATTTTTAAATGCTATCCTTAGATCAATGAGGAAACCATAGGGAACTGATATTACCAGATTTGTATTCAGAAAAAGATTTCCCATTTGCACTATGGAGATATGATGGAAGGGAGTTAAGAGTGAGTGTGGGTCAACTGGTTAAAAGGCATCGTTATACCCCAAGGCATCAGGACCCCAAATACTACCCATGTATACAGAGCCAGGTTTTACCTTCATTGCTACTTTGAACTAAGACAGTAGATTAAACCTTTAAAACATTACTATTATTACTATTGTTTAGCAGAACCCGTCTTTCAAATAAAAACTTAAGCTTCATAAAAAAACTGCTCTGGCTGGGATGGGGACGGGGTCGTGGTAGATAGAATCTGTCCGTCATGATTAATTTTGTGTGTCAATTTGGTTGGGCTTGGTGCCCATATGTTTAGTTAAACATTATTCTGTATATTCCTGGGAGGGTGTTTTTGAATGATACTGACTTACTTTGGTGGACTTTGAGTGAAGCAGATTGCCCCCTGCCCATGATGTGGGTGGGCCTCATCTAATCTGTTGAAGGCCCAAGTAGAACAAAAAGACTCACCTCTCCTAAGCAAGAAGGAATTCTGCAGCAGACAAGCTTTCAGACTTGAACCTAGCATCAACTCTTTTCTGGGTTTCTTAAGCACTGGCCCACCCTCTAGATTTCATCCTCACTGGCCTGCAAATACTGTGAGCCCATTCCTTAAAATAAATAAATTAAATGAATCCCTTAAAATAAATCCTCCCATCCTATCTATCTCTCTGTCTGTCCTTTTGGTTCCATTTCTTTGGCGAACCCTGAGTACACCCACCGTCCCTTACCCACCCTTACTCCACCCCAGCAGAGGTACCCTCGTTACCTTAGAGTTGAGTTTGGAAACCAGTCATTTAAGGCCTTGAGAGGATGTTATGGAAAAGAAGGAAGGAAAATTCACTGGGAATGTATTAGAGGCTTTATTATCCCTCTTAGCCCTGGGCTGTTTGATCCCTTCCTTCTCCTAGCCTTAAAATACAATAAAGGATGATGATTAAAACATGGAAAATCGTTTTTAATAGAAGTAAAAGCAATTTTGCCTCTAATTTTCAATTTTAATCTAAGCATGGAATTGTACAACAGAGCTCAGCTAAGGATGAATGGAGGAAATTGACCCTTCTGGAAGGTTAATAAGACTCATCATCTTCCTGAAGAGTGAATACCTCATCACTGACATTAACAGTGCTTCTTAACTATTTGGGTCCTGAGTGTCTTTACTAATCTGATGAGTACTATAGTCATTCTCTCCCAAAACCTCTGATTAAAAATCATACACTTAACATTTTGCTGGGCTTTCAGATGTTAATGGATGCCATCTTAAAAACTCCTGCATTGGGACTATCATTTAATAGAAATTTGGTTGGTAGACAGTGTGATAGAGAGTGGAAAGAACTGTGTATGGAATTCCAAGACCTGGTTCAAGCTCTAACTTTGTCACATAGTAGTGGAGTGATTTGAAGCCAATGGCTTCAGATCTACAACTCTCAATTTCTGCAGCTGTAAAATGGGATGGCAGTACCTAGAACAGAGGGCTGTCATTGCTATTAAATTAGACTGTAGATGTACAGAACTTCATAGACTTTAAAGGGCAATGTGGATATAAGATGATGGTATCTGTTCATTAGACGAACTTGTCAGCCACCTAGATCTTTTTTAATCCTGGGACACAGGAAAGATGAGTTTTGACTGGGAGAGCTCAAATGCTTGAAGTCTTAGCTACAGGGCCAGACAGCATAAAGGAAGTTATTGGAATGGAGGCAGACAGGAAGCAAAAGAGAAAACACATAGGTACTGCCAGGAGGATGGAAAGATGTTAAAAAAAACTCACATCTTTTCACAATTTTGCTTACAGTTACAAGAGGCCACTTGGGAATAGATGCTTGGGATTCCTGGATTCATTGGGTGAAAAGGCCTAAAGATGGGTAGGTCTTGAAGTCTCCTCGTATGCATAATTTTGAAAAGTCAATTGAGAAAATTCATTCAGTAGGTGTTCCATCAGTTTGGATGTGCTTCCTGAGGGTCAGAGAAGAGAGATGCCAAATGTAACTCTCATGGGGAGTTACAGTGTTCTTCTGATAAACCTCCTGTGGCTTTTTGGAGCTTGAACTGGTCCTCAGTTTGCAAATCACAGTGATGGTACCATCTTACACTTGAAAAAAGATTTCTGCCTCTCAAGGGGCTTGCATGCTGATGATCATGTTTGAGGCCCTTGGGACTGGTTTCTGTTATGGTTACTTCCCAGCTGAGAAATCTCAGTATGCGATGAGATGACTTCTCTAAGATCCCATTGCTATCTTTTAAGAGATGTTCATCTAACTCCTAGTCTTTGGCCTTTTATATTGTGCTGAGATTCACCCCTGAGAGGTAGCCTGGTGCAGGATTAAGAGCTCAGACCTGAACAGCCAACCCACCAAATCCCAGCTTCCCCATTTGCTAGATGTCTGACCCTGGGCAAATCACTCTGATTCTTGGTACATCAGTTTCCTCTTCTATAAAGTGGGGATACTCACATACATAACTGCTGTGTGTACATGGGGTTGCTGTGAGTATTGAAGGTATCACTAGACCTCAAGTGTAGGAACAGTACCTGACACGTAACTGCCATTGATTGAGCCATGTCTACAATAATGCATCCTGGCATGATAAGAGAAAAAATGTGAACTCAGAGGATCATGGGCAGAAAGTTTTGCAGTCATGAAGTCATGAAACTGAGTATAGTCCTAGGCACTTAATACGTTAGGCCCCCTTTAACGTTTTCAGGAGTGGTGTCCATAGCTCATCGCATATGGCTTGACCTCATCCTTCAGGTCTTAGCTCAGATGTCATCTCCTCCAAGAGGTCACCCCTGATTGCTGAAGTCTTCTCTTTACCCCCTGCCCAGTTATTCTATCCTGTATCATCTTAATTCTTTCCCTCAAAGCCCTTCTCATTTTATTGACTTATTGACTTATTCATTGACTGTCTCCCTTACCAGAAATGTCAGCTTAATGAGGGCAGGGGTCTTGTCTGTTTGCTCCTCCTCTAATATAACACTGCCTCGTGCAGTTCCAAATGCACCAACATATCCAATAAACAATCTTATGTGTGTGGTGGTGCGCACATCAGGAAGCTTCTGGCTTAGGTATAAGTTCACGTGATGGGGAACAAGGCTGGAACCAAACCTTAAAATTCATGGCACTTAATACTTCCATCAATCACTTCTTTGTGACCTTTCTCCTGGAAATGGTGATTTTATTAGCAGGACACTTCACCTCCTTCAAGCCCTATGATGAATTATCCCTATGCATCCTACATTACATACATAGCAGCATCTAGCATCCAGCCTCCCTGTGTCGCAAGCTAAATGGGAGTGTTCCTTCTCTGCCACAGACATGGATAATTTTAGTGCCTTTATTTTTCTGATGGATGAAAGGAGTCAATGCTGAACGTTCAAGACAGATCTATTGGTGGCTGCTTCATCCTCCATTGCAAATTCTATTTGTAAACACGACCATTCTCTTCACCTTCTAATTATAAACTGATTAAGGTAGAGCGCATCAACATGACACCGAGGGCACCACAGGTCATGGCAACAGGAGCGTGTTTGCCTGGAAAGAGATTACACTGGCTTTTATACTACAAAAGGAACAGGTGCAATAAATTACAGTGCTACCTTGAAATTAAAATTTTTATTCAGAAACCAGTGGTGTTGAGGAAAAATCACCCCAGAAGCAATTACAAGGTGATAAAATGTGTGGACGTTTAATCTATGTTGGTGGTTGGCTCAGTTTGCCATTTCAATTCTGAATTTGGGGCTCTCCGAAGGCATTGCGTGCATCTTATGGTTTGCTGAGGGACTTTTTGCAGGCGCATTGCCTGGCTGCAGGTTGCTGACCTTCACTTTTTGGGACGCTCTGGAAGGTTTGCCTGATAAAATGCAATTATCTGGGCCACAGAGAGGAGAGCAAACCATCAAGCAAAGCTAGTAATTATTGTGTCTGGGACTTCAGTGGGAATATCAAATGTAGCTCCAGGTTGTTATATAACTTTTTACGAAAGTATTTAGTTTGGATTGGAGCCTGAGGGGAGATAAAGTAGGTCTTAGGAATCAGGAGACCTGGGGTCCAGTCTGGGCTATTTCTTATGAAGTTACTTAGGTTCAAGTAGGTTACTTCCCTACTCTGCCTTTATGACATCTCGTGTGTAAAATGAAGGAGGGGGTTGGATAATTTCTGAATTCCTTTATAATGATTTCTTTCTAGGGCTCTGTATAGTCAGGTGTTCTTTACATTGATCATCTAAAATAGTCCTTGTTTTATTTGAGACATATTTAAACTGAGAAGTTGAAGACAGGGAGTGATTTTGGCTTTAGCAAACTAGCTTTGCACTAGGCATGAGGGCAGGAAACTTCTATCATGGGAATGTGAAACTTTGCATTAGCGTTTCTGGCATTTGGGGGACCCAGAGGAACTGTGAGGTGAGACTCAGATACACCCACCTCACGGGATGGAATTTTCCAGGCAATACATTCTTGCCTCTTAATAACACAAGTCTCTTCACTGGATGTAGGGACAACTATCTGGCATATTATTGGTCATTTTGGGGGGCAATAAAGCTCTATGAGGTCATCTAGTCAGTTTTGTTTACCACTGTTTCTCCTACTGGCATATAGGAAGTACTTAGTAATTATTTGTCAATTTAATAAATGAATAAGTGATTGGGCACAATAGACTTAGGGAAAAAGGAGGAGGGCTTGGGTGTCTTCTTATTTTCATTTTCATTTGAAAGCATCAGTTCCTTTCTGTTATGGCTACTAAGCAAGCCTGTAAGTGGTGCCCAGGAAAGTCCCATTTTTTTCTGAGGAAGACAGTCAGCCTGTGCAGGGAGCTCCCTTTTGTGGTGAAATTAGGTCTCTTCATTTCCCCTCCATGATCCAGTTAAACCCAAACAAACAGATATGTTGGATTAGAAGCAACTATTAAGAAATAGTTCAGACACAGTTAAGCATGTTACTCAATTTAGTTCTCTGTCATCCACCAGCCCTCCTTCTCACTTCCCTAACCCTTCCCTGAAACCCCAGGCTACTCTCTATTCTAGCTTCCTCTGTAGCATTTCACTATCGTGCTATAGAACATTTATCATTTATATCCCCCATCTGTATTTCCAGCTTCACCGTGACCTTCTCAAGGATGGGATCTTATCCCTTTCCTTTTGAGTCCTTTATAGTGCAGTTCCTTTATTCACATTTGCTGAGCAATAAGGTCCTTCAGCGATGTTTGTGATTCTTTGGAGCATGAACGAGGAGGAAACGAATCTTCTTTGAACAGTGCTGATGATTTGGTAGCATCCAGTATGTGTCCAGGACCACTTGGGAGGGCACAAAGCAGAGAATAGATGCAGTTTCCATCCTGAAGTTCTTACAACTTAGGTAGTACAGATCTACACATAAAAAATAAGTTGAGATCTATAAAAAAAGATTAAGGTCAAGTGCTAGGTTGTATGGATACAGGCTATTTGGTCCTTGTGGCCTTCAGAGGAATCAAAGACAGCTAAGGATAACATCTGATTTCCTAAAGTGACTGTAATGCACCTTTAAAAAACCCAGTGTAGACACAACCTCATTCTTGAGACAAATAGTCTCAAACAAAACAGCCAGCCAGTCTGTTTCTTGTCTATCTTAAATTCTAGGGTATTCATGGTCTCTGCCTGTCAGGTAGACTCACCCTTGACTTTGTGAGATCGCAAAGTCATGTACACATCTTTCAACTCATTCCTAATTACCTGAGGTTTTGTTTCCTACATGAATGCACTCAGACTTCTTTTCTGCTGATGGGGGCAGGGAGTGGGGTGGGAGTTCATAGCCAGTCCTGTTGGAATTTCTGGCATTCCTCAGACAAATACGTTAGAAAATTATTTGATGATTTGCATAATTAAGCCATCACAAATGTATGGATCTTCTACATCTCTGTGGGTACATTGTGCTTCCTTGTAACTATGAAATTCAACATGAACTGGGTACCATAGTATGCCCAGTTCTAGTGTAGAAGCTGAGAATGTAGTAAAGTACAAACCCAACATACATGCACACACATGTGATTGCACATATATGCATGCACACAGGCACCTTCCTAGAGTTTATGCTCTATTTGCAGGAAGCACTGTAAATAGTAAACATAATAAATAATTTAATGATATAGAATGTTAGACAGTAATCAGAGCTCTGGGAAAGCACCTGGCTGATTAGGGGGGGTTGAGGTGCCAGTGGAATGGGGGTGGGTTACCATTTTAACATAAGGTGGTTAGGAGGGACCTCAGAGACACAGAGCCATTTGGGCAATGACTTGAAGGAGGTAAGGGAGTGAGCCATGCAGATATCTGGGGAGGAGCTTTCTGGGCAGAGAGAACAAACCTCACCTCACTTTGCACCTCAGTGCAAAACCCCTGAGGTGGGAGGATGTGAGGTATGTGTCAGGAAGCTCCTTAGAAGGCCAATGTGGTTGGAGTAGGGAGCAGGAGGAGGTGACATCAGAGAAGGTTATGTAGAGCCTTGTAAACCACTATAAATGCTTCACTTTTGATACTGATGAATAAATAAGGAAAGGAGACTCTTAGCTTATATCTATAATGTTTGTGGGTATATTGGCCAACCTCTTAGTAGACTACTTGCTTCACAATGTAATTTAGTCTGCTTTGGTTTGATCTGCAAGAACCTCTTTTGTAAGGCCAGTCATCTGTCAGTATGGTGCAATGGAAATAACCAGCCTGGGTATGACTCTCAGATTCACCCCTAACTGGGTCATTTCTCTCTGTGTCCCTGACCATAAAATGAAGCTGTCAAGCTAAATTGGGAGGGGAAACATCTGTTCTTTGTATCAACTCGAGTTCATTATAGTGGTTGCTTAAAGTGCCCCGAGGAGTCTGCATTCAGCATTGGACTGTGCAGTAAAATACTTTTGATTGATTAGTAATGTCTGCCTTGGACACAGACAGGAAGTGATGGTGAGTGTGCTATGAGCTAAGAGGGTGTGAAAATTCTGCCATTCTTCACAGTCTGTTTTTAAGAGAAGGGCTACAGAGTTTTGCTGATTTTGGCGTTTAGCTCTGTTCATCACAAAATGTGTGAAGACTATGGCTATGAGGAGGAAAAATTTATGAGAAATGAACTAGAAAATAAGGATGTTATATTTTTTATGCAACACTGCAAATCCTCATTCATTGTCATAAAATATGAATTTTCTTTGATAGCCCTTATGATAAAAATAACACTTTTAGCCTCTTCCTCATAAATCAGTGAGATATATTAGATAGGTATTTTCCCAGTTTTACAGGAAATATGAAGCCATAACTTATTGCCTAATTAACAAATTAATTATATTTAACTAGAGTATCTGTATAGTTGATTTTCCCAAACTGGGCCTTTTGAGAGTGAAAGATGTTGCACCCAGGGATGCCTGGGTGGCTCAGTTGGTTAAGCTTCCAACTCTTGATTTGGGCTTAGGTCATGATCTCATGATCGTGAGATGGAGCCTCGCATTGGGCTCCACTCTGGGTATGAGGCCTGCTTGCGATTCTCCCTCAGTCCCCCCCCACCCCCCCACCCCCCATTTTTTTCTCCCTTTCAAAAAAAAAATTACTCCTAGGCAGCAGGTATTCAGCCAGGCTGTCCCTAGCAAATGGAGATGTATGATCACTCTAGCTTTGCTGGGACACCTATGGTTGGTGCTTGGATTGGGTGGGACTGGAACCTAAATGTTCTTTCTCAAGGCCATTTGCTCTTACTCCAAATTCTGATGCATTAGATACAGTGTATGACTCGGACAATTGCAGCTGCTAGTTTTTCTGTGCTTACCAGTCGTGCACTAGACACTTGATGCATGCCATGCTAACTCAGTTCTCATAACACTGGGAGGTCAGTATTGGTCTTCTGGGGCGCCTGGGTGGCTCAGTCGGTTGAGCGTCCGACTTTGGCTCAGGTCATGATCTTGCGGTCCGTGAGTTCGAGCCCCGCATCTGGCTCTGTGCTGACAGTTCAGAGCCTGCAGCCTGCTTCAGATTTTGTGTCTCCCTCTCTCTCTCTGCCCCTCCCCCGTTTCCTCTCTGTCTCTCTCTCCCTCTCTCCCAAAAATAAGCATTAAAAAAATTTAAAAAGTATTGTCCTTCCTATTTTATAGATAATGAAGTGAGGGCTGAGAGAAGTGAATTTCATATCATTGTTAAGGTCACAGAGCTAGGAAGGAGTATCTATATTCAAGTCTAGCTCTATGTAATCCAAAATTCAAGTTCAACTCCAGTTTTATTTATTAAAATAGTGTGTTTAAAATATCCAGTTCTTTTAAAAGGAATTATTTGTCACCAATTGAAACATTTTATATTCAAATTTTTTTCCTTTTTTTTTTCAATGTTTATTTTTGAGAGAGACAGAGACAGAGACAGAATGTGAGCAGGGGAGGGACAGAGAGACAGGGAGACACAGAATTCGAAGCAGGTTCCAGGCTCTGAGCTCTCAGCAGGAGCCCGACGTGGGTCTCAAACACACGAACTGTAAGATTATGACCTGAGCCGAAGTCGCACGCTTAACCGACTGAGCCACCCAGGAGCCCCTGAAATGGGTTTTAAGTAAAACTGAAAGTCCAGAGCTAGTACATCACCTCAGTGTTATGTTCACATTTAATCAGTGTTTGAAGAAGGGAGGTGAGGAAGGTATGGGGGATGATGGTCATTGAGGAGGGCACTTGTTGGGATGAGCACTGGGTGTTGTATGGAAGCCAATTTGACAATAAATTATATTTAAAAAAAAGAAATTGGAGTGAACTCCAGTGCAGACAAGACGGGGGAAAGATACCACCTTCTGACATGGATAAAAGAAGTCTTGCCCTAAGAGGGAGGTGTTTTGTTTATTTTTCTGCTCCAAAGGGAAAAACTAGGCAGAGTATATTCTAGGAGAGACTGGAGTGAGGGAGAAGAACTTTTCTAGCTGCTGCTCAGATGTGTGCTAGAACTACAAAGTAAAGATTTTCCTTTGATTAACTGAAACTGCTTAGCAAGGTGAAAAGTTCACCTGTCAATGGGACTTGGTAGTGCTAGCCAGCAGCAAAGAGAAGGTGCTCTGGAGTTCTTGAAGCTAAACTACCTTTAATCCCTCCGTGATGCATAGATAGGGTCTGGGGTTATGACTCTGGACTGTGGATCGGAGAGAGTTAAAAGGAATGTTGCAGCCAAAGAGGAAGCTCGTAAAGGAAAGTTACTAACTTATACTTTAGAGTCTGCTAACTTTAGACTTGGGTTAGAAATGGTGATTTAATGTGTTTCATCAAGGTTTGATAAATGTATAAAATGTATATATATACATACATACATATATGTTATATTTGAATGTACCTTTAAATATACATTGGATATGCAGTGAAGGCATATTTAAATATATATGTATTTGAATACATACACATATATTTAATTTCATTGTCAAAGAAGGGGGACTAAACCTAGAGTTACCATTGTAGTCCCATGTTCCAAATAAGAATTGAGCTTTGATGTCCATCTCTGGTAGATTATCACTGACTGGTAACAGAATATCTAAATTACAGAATTACCAGCAGAAACAAAAATCTAGCTTGATTACTAACACTGAGCGGTTGCAGTGAGGAAGTGAACTCTAGAAAGTGATGATTTCTAGGGGGAAAGAAATGATCTCTGTTCTCTTGCTGTTCAGAAGCCATTGCTGCCCCTTCTGAAGGTCCTTCAGTCCACACATACACTTGGTGCTGGTCACGATTTTGCCAACGTTGCCACCTGTGTACCCATCTTCCTATCTTTGCTTATCCCACCTCCCCCCCTATTCCCTACCACACTTATCACAGTGCAGAAAGGAAACAGAAATTTCACCACTTCTTGGTTAGATCTGAGATAAATGAGCAGTTTTTATGTTCATGGATAATCAACAATTCTGATGTCATAGAGAATAAAGAAGAGGTAGAGGTCCAAAGTCTATGACCTTCACTGCATCTCAGATCCCAAACATTCTGTGTAACCACGTTCTTGCATGCTAACCTCTAAGTAGTTGTTCTACAAACAGTAGTGTTGCAGGGGCACCTGGGTGGATCAGTCGGTTAAGCATCTGACTCGATTTTGGCTCAGGGCATGATCTTGTGGTTCGTGAGTTTGAGCCCCATGTGGGGTTCTGCACTGACAGTGCAGAGCCTGCTTGGGATTCTTTCTCTCTCTCTCTCTCCCCCTCTCTCTCTGCCCCTCCCCTGCTTGCACGCTCTCTCTCTCAAAATAAGTAAGTAAACTTAAAAAAAAAAAGAAGAGATAGTAGTGTTATAGAGCAGGGTGCTTTAATTCTAAATATACTTCCTGCTCTGCAAAGCCGGCAACAATATTGCAAGTCATGAAGCAAGCATGTGTGAGTAACAACCAAACCCAATCAATAATTTAAGGTCAATGTGGATATAGTTGTGTGTGTTCCTTGCTCCTTAGCTTGTTTTGTGTATTCTAATTTGTTTCGTCATTTTTGTTTGCTTCTAAATCCAGTGGAATGTCTATGGAATGTAGAGACATGGGAGCCACAGTCAGATGAACTAGTGGTGCTCATCAGTAGAACAATTCAAGCAGGACCTGAGAGGGGCTGGGAGTAGTATCAAGAAAGAGGTTCAGTGATCAAATCGAGGGGACCGGACAGACCCTTGGTCTTTGGACCAAGACTCGGGTATAAAGTGAGAACACAATTAACAAGAAAAGCTTCCTGCTGGTTGAACTGGAGATTTAGAAGTTCCCCTCCTCCGGGAAAGAACTGACTTCAGATCTTGGGGGTATCTTGAGCCTTCTGGTGATGGACAGGTGGTTCTAGTCAATGGGAAGGCATGTGTTACAGGGAAGCAGACAGATCCTGACTGTGCCTCAAGAGGGAATGTGTGTGTGTTTTAGTGGCGGGGGTCGTGGGTGAGGTCCATGTCCACACAATAGTTGAGAACAGAGCTTCAGAGCAGCCCGTGAGTTTTGGGATTTTGGATAAGGGTCACCATGCTGTGTGTGTCCCTCAAATTCATTGATTCTCTAGCAGGACTCTTGAGACTCAGCATAAAGTCATATTTACAGCTAAGATTATTATTGGGAAAGGGTGCCAAGCAAAATCGGCAAAAGGAGAAGGCATATAGAGTCTGGAGGAAGCCAGGTGTGAGCTTGCAAGCATCCCACAGGACTTGCTTCATTCTTCGAGCATTGAATTGTGCCATGTGTGAACATTGTCTGCCAGGGAAGATCATTAGAGACTCAGAGCCGAGGCTTTTTCCTGGGGGCTGGTCACGTATGGCCTGGAACAAAATCCCAGGCTCCCAGCATAGACCACATTGTTTGTACAACCTGCTCGGGCACAGTGAGCCACTCTCATCAGTTAGAGAATGGTGGCTCCCTCCTGAAATCCAGGTTCCCGGATGCCAACAAAGGGCTAACTTTTCAAGTGGATGTTTCTAAGGATAGTAGCTGCAGACCTACTATGTTAAACTCTTCTCTGCACAGTCACCTAAACCACAATTCTGTCAAAAATCAGGGTGGCTGTCCCCTTTGTATTAGGGAGAGTCTTGCAGAGGCGACAGATTCTTGTTTTAGGTGTCTGCAAAGAATGCTCTGAGATTATTTCTGCATCATGTTTCCTGTTGGAGTAAGGACCTCGGGCCTCTGGGTGTGGGGACCCAGAGTCCATGCCTCCCTGGAGTAGTAGGCCATGGTTTTCTGTTTAATGTCACCGCTCATCCAGCAGGCAGGCTGCCTGTCACTAACCACATCCCTGTAGGCTGGGGAGGCTGTCGCAGTGAGGCCCTGAGCACCCTCTTTACTTCTCCCCACCCCCCACCTTTGCTCTCAAGTCTGTAAAGGCAGGATCCCTATCCGATTCATTCCCGAAACTTCTAGTGTTCTAGAACGGAGACTTGCACAAAGTGAATAGTCAGGGCCTACAGTGTATTTACCGAGCCACGTATAGGGATTGCCACATATCCACCCCAACGGTCTCCCTCAAAAGACTGGCAGGCTTTAAAGCTTGTGCCCAAAGATCTGGATCTTCTCACCAATATAAGAACGTGAGGAAGAGAGAACACTGAGCTGAGACTGAAATAGGAACGTAAGCAAGGAAGCTGAAAATAAACAGCAGTGTGGGATTCCTCAATTCAAGCAGGCCGTGACAGCACCAAGTGTATGCAGCTCTGTGCGGTGCAGACGAGGAATACATTTAGGAGGTTTAATGAGGGGAGGGGGGATCCTGTAACTTCTGGAAAAGCCTCCATGAACAAATGACGTGTGATTTCCCTAGACAGGAGTGTGATATCCCCTCCCCTTACCCCTTAAATCCCTGGGCAATGTGCCATGCTTTCTTACCTCCCAGGTACAGTCGGGTCAGCCATCCCTGAGGGAGTGCAATCCAGAGGGCCAAAGCTCAGTCTCCGACCCTGCACTAGGGGTGGCTGGTGGGAGGGGCGCCTCCCACCCGGGCTTCTGGCTTTGGGACAGAAGAGTCGTTAATGGCGGTGTTAAGAGCAGAATCAGGCCTTAGAGTCAGTAGTGGCTTTCAAAGCTTTCCGGCTGTAGAAACCTTGCAGGAAGTTGACGCAGGAAGTTCAAGAGATGAGGCACCCAAAGCAGGACTCGTGGGGGAAGCTGAGGCGGCCGACTGGTCTCCCCTCTTCCATGGGCCCTAAGTCATTTCCAGGGAACCCCTGCGGGTGCCACAGGGCCAGGCTGCCGGGTGCAGTCGTCCGGGTGCTGCATGCTGTCAACCTGCACTCTTGCCTCACAACACAGCGAGGAGCAACAGAATGCTCGAGACCACTCACGTCTAGGTAAGAAAATCGATACCTGAGGCACGTGACTTGCACACTGTCAGGAAATTAGTGGCAAAGATGGGATTTGAACAAAGGAGCAGTGACTCTCAGGTTACTGCTATTTTAGGGTCTTCCTGGCCTCTGGGGCCTCACTAATCCCCCCAGACGCAATTGCTGGCAGGACAGGACTCCTGGAGCAGGGTGTCATATATAGGTCTCTGCTGAACAGAAGGAACAAACGCGGAAACAAATCTTCGAGGACAGGGGGAGTCTCTGGAGGTGCCAGCGTGGTTGGGCAACCAGCGGGGTGGAAGAAAAGCTGAGAAACCACGAGCAGAGCACCGGTCATAAGAGACTGTGAGCACGACTTCACCTCTGCGGCTGTGGCTGCCGCTTTGTCTGTGACTGTGTCTATGGGCTGCCCCATACTGTATGAGGCATTGTTTTGGGGATATCCATCAAACTGTTGGCTCCAAGAGGGTGGGATCTTTGCATCTTCTGCTCTGCATCGTACCTCCAGTCCCACTTCTGTGGTTGATGCTGAGTAAATACTGGGGATTGTTAGGGACTGAACTGTGTCCCCTCCAAGCCCATGTGCTGAAATCCTAATCCTCGGTTCCTCAGAACATGACTGTATTTGGAGAAAGGGCCTGTAAGAGGCGATAAAGGTAAAAGGAAGTCAGATGGGTGGGCCCTATCCGGTATGACTGGTGTTCCTATGAGAAGAGGAGATGGGGACACAGAGTGGCAGAGGGAGACCGTGTGAGGACAAAGACAAGAAGGCAGCCATCTGCAAGCCGAGGACAGAGAAGCCTCAGAAGAAACCAGCCATGCTGGCACCTGGATCGCAGACTTGTAGGCTCTAGAACTGTGAGGAAATGAACTTCTGTGGCTTCAGTCACCCAGTCTGTGGTATTTTGTTATGGCAGCATGAGCAAACTAAGACAGGGATTCAGTAAAAGGAAAAGTCATAGCAAGGTGTGATGTTTCCGAGTGTGTGGCTCTAACTCATTTGAAACAGTACACTTGACATTCCTAGAAGTGGAAAGGTGAGGGATGAAGACCTCATTCAAATGATCTTGGATGGTTACTAATTCATGGTAAGAAGTAATGAGAATTTCTTCTGTTTTTTAGCACAGATTCTGAATTGGTTGTGATGTACAGTCGCTTCCCCCTGCCTAGCCCCTGAACATTCGCTGTTAAAATATTTGGAAGCTTTTTGGTCTGCAATTTTAATTTCTTTTTTTAAAGTTTATTTATTTATTTTGAGAGAGACAGAGACAGTGCAAATAGGGGAAGGGCAGAGAGAGAGAGAGAGAGAGAGAGAGAGAGAGAGAGAGAGAGAGAATCCTAAGCAGGTTCCACACTGTCCGTGCAAAGCCTGATGTGGGGCTCGAGCTCACAAATCATGAGATCATGACCTGAGCTGAATCCAAGAGTCAGATGCCTAAGTGACTGAGCCACCCAGGCACCCCTCCAATTTTAATTTTTACAAAGCAGAGGGAGAAAGGAGCAGCACAGGTAACGGCAAAACCATAAAACTAATTAATACCTCAGGTTATCATTAGAAGATGTTGGCAGAATATCTCTTTCAACAAACCCCGTGAATATTAAGGGTTTTGCCATGGTCATCATTTCTCTGGAAGAAACAGAGGCTTCCTTTTGCATCCAGTCCCCCAAAGTAACTTTAACTTGTTCACCATAAATCACTACAAAGAAAGAGATATGAGACGCCACATGCTTTGCAAACCATCGCGGGGGAGATAATTAGACACACTGGCAATGCTTGTTTCCAGCAGGTATTTCCTGGAACTGCTGAGCCTGCTTTTAAGGCCGGAGGAGGTGGTGGGGAAGGAAGGGAATGGATAGGGGCACAGGTAGTGAAAGCTGGTCGTAAGATATGACTCTGAGACAGCATCACAGCTTCACAGGTCATTCGTCCCCTTGTGCTACTCTGAGCTTCCCCGAAATGGGTCAGATGGCAAGACATGAAGCTCTGGATTAATCTAAGTCTGACTGTAGGTTGGAGGGTGGGTCCCCTAACCTTTGTAAGCCCCCATTTCCTTATCTGGAAAACTAGTATGATGATAGTTTACCCCTCCTAGGATTCTCGTCACAATTAATGAGATGAGCTTAGCACAAGATATAAATAACTTAATAAAAGCTAGAAGTTATGGCTGTTAAGTAGATTTCAGACAGTGCTCAAATGCTTGCAGGGATGGAGAATTCACTAGCTACATCCTTCGGTTTAGAAAACACCTTGGTGGGGTGCCTGGGTGGCTCAGTAATTTAAGCGTCCAACTTCGGCTCAGGTCATGATCTCACGATTCTTGAGTTTGATCCCCACATTGGACTCTGTGCTGACAGCTCAGAGCCTGAGGCCTGCTTCACATTCTCTGTCTCCCTGTCTCTCTGCCCTACCCCTGCTCATGCTCTCTCTCTCTCAAAAATACATAAACATTAAAAAAATTAAAAAAAAAAAAAAGAAAGAAAACAGCCAGGAAATTGAGTGAGGTGACTTTAATTCAAGGCTTCCATTTGTTACTTTTAAATAACAGGGTTGCTGGTTGGCATACATCACAGGATTGCTATAAGGATTAAATGAGAGAATGCCTAAGTTTTGCATAAGTCTTATTATATTTTTATTGCTTCCCAGGGCTGTGCAGAACAAACCTTAGCCATCTAGCATAATTCTCGAGTTTGAACAAGTTTGGACATAGGAAAACTAATATCCTGTAAATGTCTATGAATCCTAATATGCGTTCCAGGAAAACAAGGTATCCTATGAGAAGGTGAAAGGCATTCCTACTAGGAGAAGGTGAAAGGCATTCCTAGAGGAACAGAGTTTCTCACTAAATAAGCCTGGCAAACACACTATGCCCATGACCTCCTTGGAGATTCATAAGGCCTATAATAAAACGAAAGAAGGCCCTGAGAAGTCCTGCATTAGAGAAATCTGTTGGACTTTGTTCATCCAAATGTCTTTCTTTTTTTAAATGTTTATTTATTTTTGAGAGACACAGAGACAGAGTGTGAACAGAGGAGGGACAGAGAGAAAGGGAGACAGAATCTGGAGTAGGCTCCAGGCTCCCAGTTGTCAGCACAGAGCCTGATGTGGGGCTCGAACTCACAAACCGTGAGATCATGACCTGAGCTGAAGTTGGACGCTTAACCAACTGAGCCACCGAGGCACCCCTGTTCACCCAAATTTCTTAAATGTATTTGCCCTCAGAGCCTTCCTGCAGGAAGTCCCCCTTAACATCTCGCAGGACACCATTTTGGAAATGCTGCTAACACTTGATGGGTATGAAAAGGCTTTGCAATGTCTTCAGCGTTTTCTTGCTAAGTATTCTTCTTTTAACTATGTTCCATGGTCTTGAGTCTATTTTACCATCATGATCATTTCCCCCCTACATGTTCCATGCATTTGCATTTGCTTTTGTCTACTCTGTACCTGAGCACACAATTCTAGATGGGGTTGACATTTAGATTAGATGAAGATGACATACTCTAGGACGCTGGGCTTGGTGTGGCAAGAGATTCATGGAAGAGGAGGAGGGTCACATCGGCCATTGTCAGTCTCTCTTTGTTTTCAATGCACAGGTATCTCCAAATATCACAAGCCATGCGACCATGATCCTTGGGGGTCATCCCATCTTTGGACCTCAAAAGCATTTATCTTGGCAGAGAAGCAAAGGTACTCTCCTTGTGTCTGGAAACCAGTGGCCCCTAGAGGGCAATGTGGTCACAAGAATAGACTTCGGGAGCCTGGTTTCTCAGGACTTGCTGGGCACTAAGCCTACCAGGATGCTACTCTGAGGCAGTGCTATACTCTTTCAATTTATTTTTATTTTTATTTCTCACAGAATGCCGTAGGAAATAGTTAAAATGTCAACCAGTGCATAAAGGCAAACACCGAGGAAAGGCAGAGGTCCCCGAGGAAAGACAGCCTGTGCCTCTAAGAAGAAAGGGATATTCTGTCAGCCGCCCTGGGTGGTGGCCGCAGCTCTCCTTTCCTTGTTCTTGTAGCCATTGCTATTATTATGCTTCTGATTTAGGGCTTCAGTTATCAGAACAGATTCGTCTTTATCTTGAGCTGGAGCAAACTTCTGTAGGAGCAAAAAACACCTTAATGTTCCTGGGCTCTGGGTTTCCAAATCTGATGCACACTTTAATGCAAAGGGAAAGGGGACCTTTATCTCAGTAAGTAATGAACTGTCGTATATCATGATATAATCAATATCCACAGTCTTCCTGGTGCTCAAGAGCAGAAGGTTAGCCAGTGCTGAGTCACAGTCTGGCATCTGCTGCTTACCAGGAGGGTAAACTTGGGTAAGTTTTTCCAGCGCTGTGGGCCTCAGTGTCATTGGCTAGATATAATGAGGAAGCTCTGACAGCCTTAGAGGATTGTGGTGAGGATAAACATGATGACAGATCTAAAACATCTTGTGTAATGGCAGTGCTCAGTGTGGTCCCCAGGGTTGCCAGCATGGCCTCACCTGGTATCCTGTTAGAAATGCAAATTCTCGGGGCATATGGGTGGCTCAGTTGGTTGAGTGTCCAACTTTGGCTCAGGTTGTGGTCTCACGGCTTGTGGGTTAGAGTCCTGTGTCGGGCTCTGTGCTGACAGCTCAGAGCCTGGAGCCTGCTTTGGACTAGGTCTCTCTCTCTCTCTCTGTCCTTTCCCTGCTTGTGCTCTTTCTCTCTGTCTCTCTCTCTCTCAAAAATGCATAAACATTAAAAAAAAAGAAATCCAAATTCTCAGGCTTTATTAAAGATCTACTGAGTCAGAGCCCAGTAATCTCTGATTTAATGAAAGTGATCTGTGTTTCACTCAGGGTGACCCTGACGCATGCTAAAGTTTGACAAATGCTGTTGTACAGAAACTGGCTGGGAGATGCTCAAAATAATGGTATTTTATCATTGTTGTTGTTATGAGTTGTTGCTGGGCGTACAAAATATACTACTGTAAGAGATGAACATTCCTGTTACCAGGAAGATCTAAGTGTTGAATGTAAAATGACCACATAGGAGAAGTAGAAATTGTGAGGAAGAAGAAATGGGTGCCTGCAGACCAGTAAGATGTGACAAGGCTCTGTGGTGGTGGCGGGCTTAAAGGATGAATAGTATTGCAAAGGCGGGCGGACCTGGGCAGGACATTCTCGTTGAGGAGACAGCAACAGTGAGAGCTGTGGCCTACAGGGGAGAATAATTCAGAAGCATTGAGAAGGCAGCAGAGTCAACATTTATTTAAACTTTCTGACCATCCATTATAGGCCAGACACTGTAGTGCCCCTGGGGATATGGAGATGAGAAAGACCCAGGCCAGCAGACTTTTAAAGGCACCTTAAGAATTGTGGAATTGGATGTCCTCCTTCGTATACTCTTCAAAATTCTAGATACCACGTATTGAGGATTTACTCTGTATGAGACACTGTTGTGAGTACTTTACATGAATTTTCCCCCTTAATTCTAACAAACACCTGATGATGTATTTATCATCATCATCATCATCATCATCATCATCATCATCGCCATTTTATACATAAGGAAACCATGCCTTAGAAAGGTTAAGTAAATTGCCCCAAGTTATGCAAGTAATTAAGCAGAGGAACTGGGAACTAAGTCTGTCTGATTCTGAGGGGCTCTTAAGTGAATGGTCAATTCTTGGGGGCTGGAGGGTTTGTGTGGCAGAGCTAGTGGTCACCCGTGTTGCATTTGTTTCTTTACATTCCCCAGGTCTCTGTGCAGTTAGGTGAGGCCACATGACTAATTTAGGCCAAAGAAATGTGAGCAGAAGGTACCTGTATACCTTCTGGACTCAGTCAATGAATAGCCTATACATAATTCTCCAGCCTCTTTTCCCCTGCATGGGTGACCCAGAAGCTAGATTTGTATTCTAGATGTACCATTATAGGATCATGAAGCCTTTGTTGGCTTGCATCCCTGGGTAACTGGAGCAGATTCATATCTCTGATGGAAATGTTGCTTAGGCAAGAAATACACCTTTGTCAAATTAAGAGGCTGTGATTTGGGGGTTATGTTACTGGAGCAAGAGCCTAGCCTGTGCTAATATAGGTATACAAGAGGGTAAAATTAGATATATAAAATTGGAAGAATCCTGAATTTTGGCTTACAAATTTTCCAATCTACTTTATAGGCAAGTTGAATTATTGAAAGTTTTTTTTTGTTTTTGTTTTTTGCAAGAAATGGAAAGTATTGTATTTGTCTCTTTCAGAAACTAAGTTAAAGGTAGTCACAACAGTGTATATCATATTTAGTGCTTTTTGAGACAATCCTGCTTTAAAATCTTTCCAGTTTGATAACAAACCAGTCCATCCCAGGATCCCGAAAAATCCAACATTTCAAGGTTTGTTCTAAATTTGACTGGCTTCTTCATATACGCAGAATCAATACACACACACACACACACACAAACAAAAACAATAAAAAAAAGAAATGTCTCCCTATACTTGAGTGTCCTAATTTGCAGTCTGGGAAAATATGATTACCTGAGACATTTTCTCCTAGTTGCCCTGAGGAACGTCTTTGGAGTTCAGTCTCAAAAGCACGACTCGATCTTGAAGTCCGCATGCAGCCCTTGCTCTTCGCCTTTGGCAGATGAAATGTGACAGCACTGCTCTGTTAGTCTGGATGCCAGCATGTGCGTGTACAGCTCTTTCAGTTTTCCGTACTCCATAAGGAGTAAGCGGGGAGCTCTTTCAGACCTTCTCGATTCTTGGTGTGAGCTTGGAGCTCCACTGGAGGTGGGTATGATTCCTGAGCCGACAGGACAATTCTTCTTTATTTATTTTTAATGTCAAATTATTACAAGACCCTCCAGGGCCTCAGGGGAAATATCTTTGAATAGATCATAGCACCGTGGTGGCTCTTTCAGCTAGGTAAAGGTTCAAGAGCCCCTTGCCAAGGGCAAGTGAAAGATACTGGGAGAAGGAGGTATTATTTAAACATTTATGTACAGATACAAACATATATTCGCTTGTACGAGGATCTATAACCAGGAAAAATCACATTTCAGCAGGGAGTATATTCATGACAAAATTCAGTGTGGAATTAATAGTGGTTGTTTATTAGGTTTTCATGCAGCTGAAGTTCACTGAGATGTGGGATGCCAAGAGGCAGCTGTGTTAATTAAACAAATGAGCCATAGATGAGTCTAAGGTGGGGTTAATCACTTGTCCCAACTGTGTAAAGTGTTGGCCATATAGCATTGGAAGTTCTAGGATAGGAGGTGGGTCTGTTTGGACCAGCATGGCAGTGGGGCCAAGAAGGTATAAAATCCGATCTTGGGTTGGCAGACCCTGTGCATGTCACTCAACATTTGTGGGCTTCAGTCTCCTCATCTGAAAAATGGGGATTTGGTCATTTATTCAAATTATGTCTTGAATTTTCTAAACGCTGGGGATGCAGTGGGGATAGAGGATCGTATTGACTGTGCTCTCACATAAGCAATCAAATTAATGGACCAGCTGTTTTTTGTTAATTAGCAGCTCTGTGGGAAAAAAAAACAGGTTGAAAAGAGAAAATAGCCACGGGGTGGTGAGGTAATTTAAGTTGGATTTGAACGACAAGAGGAGAGAGCCATTAAGTTCTGGGGGACAGGGGAGCAGATGAGCACAAATGGACTGGGAACGGGAGGAAACAATGTGCCAGAAGCAGAAAGGTCCAGGGCACATCAGAGGTGGGAGATGTGGATGGGGAGACAAGGCATGCTGCAATGACACAGGGCCATGCTGACGGCGTTGAGCTGTTTGGATTTTATTCCAAGTGCAACGCGAAGCCATTAGCAGGCTTAAACAGGGGAGGGACATGATCAGACTTACATTTATTTATTTAACAAAGGAGAGGAACATTATTTTATGGAGAAGAAGGAGGAGGTTGAGAGGTGTTGTTCTTTTTTTTTTTTTTTTTAATTGTTTTGAACGTTTATTTATTTTTGAGAGACAGAGACAGAGCATGAGTGGGAAGGAGCAGAGAGAGAGAGAGAGAGGGGCAGACACAGAATCTGAAGCAGGCTCCAGGCTCTGAGCTGTCAGCACAGAGCCCAACATGGGGCTGGAACTCATAAACTGTAAGATCGTGACCTGAGCTGAAGTTGGATGCTTAGCCAACTAAGCCACCCAGGAGCCCCCGACTTACATTTTTAAAAGGCTCATTCTGGTTGCTTGTTGAAAACCGATTATTGAAGGGCCAAGAGTAGGAGGGGCAAGACAAGTTAGGATGATCTTGCAGGGTCCCAGGGTTGCCCTGGGATCAGGGGAGGCAGAGGAATTTTAAAATATGCCTCCTGTGTCTGGCTAAAATAAACCTGCCCCCCCAAACCCCCCCGCCCACACTCCCAACTGAAAACTCGCGAGGAACAAGAGTGCTCACTGTCCGAAATGCATCTGCCACTTACTGAATCAGAGATGAAACAGAAAGTCATCAAAGCTCATTATTAGTAAATGTCTCAGCATGGTGTGAAGAGTGATGATTCCTTTTCTTGGGTATTGAGTTAGAGAACAGAAATCACCTGAATATTTAATACATAAGCTCTTTCATTGAAACAGTTGGATGCATAGGGGATAGAAGGACATAGGGGACAGAAGGACTGACATGCCAAGCAGGAGACAACCAGAGATCAGAGTAGTGGGAAGCCCCTGGCAATCCAAGCGCAATGGACAAGGGCAAGAGATGTTACAGCTGGAGCCTGGGGACTGGGTCACCTGAGGAAGCTGGTAGAACTGAGTGGGTCTGTCTGGAGGGTACTAGTGGCAGGAAGGAGATACGGGAACTGCCGGAGATGCCTAGGAGAAACACCCTGGCTGTTCTCTCTTCCTGCCTTTTAAAAAAAAAATTTAAATCCAAGTTAGTTAACATGTAGTGTAATAATGATTTCAGGAATAGAATTTAGTGATTCATCACTTGCATTAACACCCAGTGCTCATCCCAACAAGTGCCCATCCTTAATGCCCATCACGAATTTAGCCCATCCCCCCCGGCACCTCCCCTCCAGCAACCCTCAGTTTGTTCTCTGTATTTGAGAGACTCTTATGTTCATCTCCCTCTCTGTTTTTATCTTATTTTTGCTTCCCTTCCCCTATGTTCATCTGTTGTGTTTCTTAAATTTCCACATGAGTGAAATCATATGATATTTGTCTTTCCCTGACTGGCTGATTTCACTTAGCATAATACACTCTAGTTCTATCCACCTTGTTGCAAATGGTAAGATTTCATTCTTTTTGGTCGCTAAGTGATATTCCATTGTATATATATACCACATCTTCTTTACAGTTGATGGACATTTGAGCTCTTTCCATACTTTGGCTATTGTTGAAAGTGCTGCTATAAACATTGGGGTTCATGTGCTCCTTTGAATCAGCACACCTGTATCCTTTGGGTAAATACCTAGTAGTGCAATTGTTGGGTCATAGGGTAGTTCTATTTTTAATTTTTTTGAGGAACCTCCATACTGTTTTCCAGTTTGCATTCCCACCAACAGTGTGAAAGGGTTCCCCTTCTCTGCATCCTCCCCAACATCTGTTGTTTCCTGAGTTGTTCATTTTAGCCATTCTGACAGGCGTGAGGTGGTATCTCATTGTGGTTTTGATCTGTATTTCCTTGATGATGAGAGATGTTGAGCATCTTTTCATGTGTCTGTTAGCCATCTAGATGACTTCTTTGGAAAAGTGTCTGTTCATGTCTTTTGTCCATTTATTTCTTCACTGGGTTATTTATTTCTTGGGTGTTAAGTTGGATAAGTTCTTTATAGATTTTGGATACTAATCTGTTATCTAATATGTCATTTGCAAATATCTTCTCCCATTCTGTCAGTTGTCTTTTAGTTTTTCTGTTGTTTTCCTTTCTTTTTATCTTGATGAGTTCCTAATAGCTCATTTTTCCCTTTGTTTCCCTTGTCTCCTCTTCCTGCCTTTCAATATCTTGCCAGCACCTCCCATTGGCCAAAGCCACAGGAAGCAAGCTGAGGGGGAGCATGGGAAGCACACCCTGCAGCTTCTGCTGTGATGCAGAACAGAGGAGGGTGAGGAGGAGTGGACCTGTGGGCAAACAGGTCCAGGACCAAAGCAGCCCATTCTCTGCCTGTGAATTAATGAAGGAGCAGGTTGTGCCTCTTAGACTTGGGAAGAATCTACAGTGGAGGCAAGCAACCCCCTACAACTGTCTTAGCCCAGTAAGAGCTTAGTTTTCCCTCCCATGGCAATCTGACACAGGTGTTCCTGATGTGAGTGGCTTTTCTACATGGAGAGATTCGGGGCCTCACCATCCCTCAGGCTTGGAATCCTCCTTCATCTAGCCAGCAAGAAGGGAAAGAAAGCATGGGAAAACCCCAACAGTTTCTTTAGTTAATCCTCACAACGTGTCTCTGAAGGGGCACAATTATGCCACTGAGAACAGTGGGATACAGAAAAGTTAATTAACCAGCTGAAGGTCACACAGCTAGTAAATGACGGAACTGAGATTTCTGGCCTTGAAGAAGTAGGTAAGAATGGTGATCAACAGCAAATTGGCAGATGATACATTGCTGAGAGTGGCTTACATCTCAAATAAGAGAAAGAGATTTGGAAAAACAGCACCAAGCGTCCTAAATCACTGGGCTGAAGCTGAATGGGGGGTCCATACACATCCCTGCACTTAGACACAGAAAAAATACTGTGAAAATGTAATATTTCTGCTCTCCCTTGGATCTTCATTTTAACTGTGTAGATGTATATACTTGGTTTCATTTCTAGGCTGACAGTCATTTCCGAAATAAACAAAGTATAAATTAAAAATAAATGCCTACATACATATTGGATGAGAAACACCTGGTTTAATAGCAGCTTACAAGAAATGGATTTAAAGGTCTTAGTTGTCTGCAAGCTTATTATGAATCCACAGAGTGAGATGGCATTAACAAGAGGGCTTCCATCAACAGAAACTAAGTGTCCTAAACAAGGGAGCTAAAAGTCTTCATCTACCTGGCCCAACCTCCAGTGTTTGGTTCTGAGCATGACATTTGAGGAAGGACCCTGACAAACTAAAATGTGTCCTCAAGGAGGTAACAGGGATGGAAACTCATCTTGAACCCTTGTCTTATGAAGATGGGTTACACCTAGTAGCAAGAAGGTTAGTGGAAATGTGATCTGGAGAGTCAATAGTACAACCAATAGGTTTTCTGTGTAGAGCTCCAGGGGAAGAGCCTACACCTAGAAGCTGATGGAAACATGATTCCAACCCAATGTGAAAAAAGAATTTTCTAAAAGAAATAAAATAGGCTAAGTGTAAATGACCAGCCCCTGGACACAAAGACTGGTTGTGTCATGAATGGTTGGGGAAGTTGAAACTCCTTAACATGGCTCCTGAGGTCCTATGTGTCTGGTCTCTGCTTTACTCACTGAATACATGGTTTGCAATTCTCCTGCTTTTCTCTTCATTCCAGCTCTACTGGCCTTTTTAGTCCTTCATGTACAAACTGATTTGTCTCACCACAGGCCATTTTTTAAAAAAGTTTATTTATTTTGAGAGAGAGATAGAGTACATGTGGCACATGAACAGGGGAGGGTAGAGAGAGAGGGAGAGAGAGAATCCCAAGCGGGCTCTGCACTGCTAGCACAGAGCCCAATGCAAGACTCAGTCCCACAAAACCACGAGATCATGACCTGAGCTGAGATCAAGAGTCGGACCAAGAGACACTTGATCAGTCGGACTAACTGAGCCACCCAGGTGCCCCCAACCACTGTCCATTTGCATATGGTTTCTCTCTACCTAGAACATTTCTCCATTTCTTTTTGATAACAGACATCCTAGTAGGTATGAGGTAGTATCACATTGTGGTTTTGATTTGCATTTTCCTGATGATAAATGATTTGCTAGTAAATAAAGTAATAATATGAAGCACTTTGGACAGGGCTTGACACATAGTAAGCACTGTATAAGTTTTAATTATTATTATTAATAATATATACATTTATTATTTATTGTACTCTAGGCAATGTGATAGGTACTTAAATGCAATATTCTATTTAATCCTCTTATTAACCTAGTCCAGTAGTTATTACAGTCACTTCTACTAGAGGTTAAATGGCTCATGCAGGTTCTCATAGCCAGTAGTTTGGAGTTTTCAAGGAGAGAAAAGGGAAGAGCATTCCAGGCAGTGAGAATGGCATGAGCCAAGGCCTGGCCTACTGCGTGCACAGTGAGTCACTGTAGTCTAGGATATGTGAGGGGTTGCATTAGAAGAGTGGGCAGTATGGACCTCATCTCTCACTCCCTCCATTGCTAAAATATGATTCATTTCCTGGAGTCCAGAGATGTACCCTGGCCCTGGCTGTCTCCTGACAGGTTCCCATTTCTCTACCCTGCAGTGAGACTGGCGGCCTGCCTTACATATTTGTTCCTGACAAGCATCATGAAAAGTCACGCTGCTTTTCAGAAGCAACTAGCAGTGGTACTTCAATTTCTTTAGAAAGAAGAGAATTGAGAATCCCTCTTCGGGAGCACCTTTGCACTGAGAGAGCCATCGTGGTAACAAGACCTGAGCTATCTGCAAGATTTATTCTACTGTGCCTGGGCTCTGTAGAGTGCCACTCATTGCTTTTGAAGTATCTCCAGAAGAGAACCTGGGTAGCATCTACTGTTTTTAACTACAGCTACATTTCAGGACCCGCTTGACATGATAGTACATAAATGGGACATTTGCATAATGTGTTGAATTTCCAGTTAAACCTTAATGATAATTAGTTGAACTGGATTGTCCCATAGGAAATGAAGATATAATGAGTGTTGCTCTCTTTGAGTCTAATGCTACAAAATGTAATGCAATTTGAGGGGGAGGATTTTTGCCTTTATTTAGTCTCCTCCTCTAATCTCCTTTCATAATCCTTCCCAATAACGAATATGCACAAAAATTTCCCAAGGAATGAGCACTCGCTTGTGTATTTAGAGCCTTAAAGACCTGAGCAGGCCCTATAAAGAGCTCGTAGAATAATCTTTCATTTTTCTTGCATCTATTTGCCTGCTGAAGAGTGCAGCAAGCTTCCATTTTAATGTACTGCTAGAACACAAATTTATGTTTATTAAAAATTTTAAATGTCCATTAAATAACCAATTATGTCAAGCAATTTGTATGACAGTAAAATAATTTGGACTATCTGTTACTAAAAGAGGACTGTCTCCTCCTGTCTCTCTGCTATGTTGGGACTCTTAGGAGGTCTTGTGCTCCGAAAAAGATCATGCCTATACCTACTTTAATTCCTGTGTGTGATTCATGGTAAAAACAACACTGAACTTTAAAATATGCATAAAGAAGTCCAGCAAAGTTTGGTGATCCCCCTTGTGGGACCTCATGTTCACAGCCATCTAACTTCTGTGGGCCGATGCAATGTAGGCAGGCCACTGACAATGTCTGCTACACTCAGCTATATGATCCATGGTAGCATTTATTCCTGTTGTAACTTAGAAGTTATCTGCGTGTTTTCTCATTCCTTTTCTTCATTAGACTATAATGTCTATGAAGGCAGGGAACATATCTGTTCACTATTGTATTCCCACTCTATAGCACAGAACCAGAGTCTAGAATACAGTAAGCACTCTATCGGTATTTGTTGGGGAAAGATAGCTAACATTTATTGATTGATTATTATGTACGAGGCACCTTTCTAGGTGCTTTCTCTGGTATGTCGTGTACTCTCTACAATAACCCTTTTAAGATATTCATTTTCTTTACGAGGGCATTAAAGCACAGTGAGGTAAAAAATATAACCATGCTGTAGTCACGCTGTAGTAAGCTTCCTTCAGTTTACAGTTTATGACTTTAAACAACTTTAAAATGGCCTCAAGCCGATTGAAATACTGTGTTCCATAGCAGCTACCAGGAAGGTAATTGACCCAAAGCACTGATAGATCATGGGACAGTACTTGCTCCATAGTGACACTGTCAAAAATATTCAAGATGTCTACTGTTTGAAGAAAATTGGACCTCAGTTTTCTTTCTGTCTTTCAAAGTTTGAAAATCCCCAATCCTAGAAGAAAATTGAACTGAAGGCTAGAAAATCTAGAAGGTCCAGAAATGTACATGGATGGGAACAAATTGCTTCTAGACAAGAAAGAAATTCCAATTGTGATGTGGGTTACATCCTTGGGAAAGAACACTGGCTCTTCGGAGTTATGTAACAAGATGTGGCAGATTCTCAGATCCTGATCTGGTGTCCTTTTCACTTAAGTGAATGGTTCTGAGTTCCAAAGTTTTTGGGTGGTGGAGGCTCACCTTTGATTTTGATTCAAACTCCTTTTGGATCCTCTTTTTCCCACGTTCTTCCATCCATCTGCTATCAGTCAAGATTTTCTGTCTCGGGATTTTCTGAGCAACAGAAAAGTCAACTCAGACCTGCTTGAGCGAAAGTGAATTTACTGGCTGATATGTTGGAAAAAGTTCATTGATAGAACTAACTTTATTCAGGCGCTCAAATGATGACCTTGTGAATCTGGTGTTTTCTCAGATCTGCTTTCCTTTGTGACCAGTTACTTCAGGCAGGCTCTTCTCATGCAGGAGCCCTAATACCCCCAGGCTTGCAATGTATTCTCTTGGCAGCCAGAACAATCAAATCTGCTCCAGGAGTAGTTATCCTCATGCTAGCTACTGTAACAACCAAACCCCTACAATTTATTGTCTTAGCACAGTAAGAACTTATTTTTCTTCCACACGATGGTCTGTCACATAGAGGTGTTCCTGACTCCCACCAGTTTTTTCCACACACTCTCACCAACACTTGTTACCTCTTCTCTTTTGATAATAGACATCCTAATAAGTGTGAGGTGATACCTAGTTTTGGTTTTTATTTGCATTTCCCTGATGATGGGTGATATGGAACACCTTTTAATATACCTGTTGGCCATTTTCGTGTCTTCTTTGGAAAGAAATATAGTCAGATCCCTTGCCTGTTTTGAAATTGGGTTATATATCAAGTTGCTGTCAATTCCTTATATATTTCAGACATCGATCTCTTATCAGATAGTTTGCAAATATTTTCTCCTCTTCCATAGATTGTCTTCTTGTTTTGTTGATTGTTTCCTTTGGTGTGCAGAAGCTTTTTATTTTAATATAATTGCACTTGTTTATTTTTGCTTTTGTTGCCTGTGCTTTTGGTGTCATATCCAAAAAACCATTGCCAAGACTACTATCAAGAAGCTCTTTCCCTATGAGTTTCTTCTAGGAGTTTTATGGTTTCAGGTATTACATTTAAGTTATTAATCCATTTCAAGTTAGTTTTTGTATATGGTATAAGACAAGGGTCCAAGTTTATTCTTTTGCTTGCGGATATCAACTTTTCCCAACATTATTTATTGAAGAGATTATTCTGTTTGCATTGTGTATTTTTGGTGCCCTTGTCAAAGACTAGCTGACCACATTGTCTAGCTGACTGGAGGGGGAAAATAAGAAAAAGATTAGTTGACCATATACATGTGGGTTTATTTCTGGGTACATTATTATGTTCCATTGACCTATGTGTTTGTTTTTATGTCAATACCATACCATTTTGAATACTGTAGTTTTGTAATGGCTTTAAAATCAGGAAGTGTGATGCCTCCAGATTTATTCTTTCAGCCCAAGATTGCTTTGGATATTTAAAGTCTTTTGTGTTCTCATACAAATTTTAGGATTTTTTTCTATTTCTGAGAAAAATGCCATTAGCATTTTGGTAGGGATAGCATTGAATTTGTAGGTTGCTTTGGGTTGTGTGAACAATTTAACAATATTAATTCTTCCAAACCATGAACACAAGTTATCTTTCCATTTGTTTCTATCTTCTTGGGTTCCTTTCATCAATGTTTTATGGTTTTCAATGTGTAGATCTTTCAACTCCTTGGTTATTATGTTGAGGTACATTCATTATATACCTAATTTTTTGAGAGTGTTTATCATGAAAGGATCTTGAATTTATTCAGAAATTTTTTTCTGCATCTATTGAGATCATCATGTGATTTTTATCCTTCATTCTGTTAATGCAGTCAGTATATCATGTTTATTGATTTGCATATGTTAAACAATTTGATCATAGTATATGATCCTTCTAATGTGCTGCTGAATTCAGTTTGCTAGTTTTTATTGAGAATATTTACCTCAATATTCATCAGGGGTATTGGCCTGTAATTTTCTTTTCTTGTAATATCCTTATCTGGCTTTGCTATGAGAGCAATGCTGGGCTCATAAAATACGTTTGGAAGTGACCCTTCTTATTTGATTTTTTTGAGAAGTTTGAGAAGGACTGACATTAATTCTTTAGGAGGGCATACATTTTTGATTGTCAGCTGTCAGTATCTGTCATAAATTTCTAATAATTCCAACCAAAATCTCTGAAGTTGTTTTATTCTGGTTTCAGCCATTCGTGAATTGATAACTGTAACTAAGGAGATGGAATTCATTCATTCATTTTGTCATTCATTAAAAATATTTACAAAAACTATTATGTGCTGAACACTATTCTCAACTCTGGGAACATGGTAGTGGATAAAGCAGATGACAGTTCCTGCTCTCATGGAATTTATATTCTCGTGAAGCCAGATAAATACTTAAAATATACAGCATTTTAGATGCTGCTGTGGTTATTAATAAAGTAAGGAAAAAGGATAGGAAACACTGGGGAGTTGCAGATTTGAATTTTTGATTGAGTGTTACAGAAGGCTTTTCTGAGAAGGTGACATTTGCGCAAAGATTTGAAGGAGATAAATGAGTGAGTTAGATAGATATGGGGGAAGAGTGCTGTAGGCAGCAAAGATGGTTAGTAGAAAGGCCCTGAGGCAGAAGCAAGCCTGGAATATTTGTGAAAGAGCAAGGAGGCCAGTGAAAAAGAGTAGGCTAGGGGGAAAGAAACAGGCAAGGACAGAGGAGTAAGAGGGGGAAAATCATCATGTATGACCTTGCTGGCCATTGGAAGGACTTTGCCTTCTACTGAGTGAGATGGGTGGTCTCAGGAGGATTTTGAGCAGAGGAGTGACACGATGTGAATTATGTTTCAAAATGATCCCCCTCTCATTACTTTGTTGACAGCAGACTATAGAAGAGACTAGGGAAACCAGAGAAGAGGCAAATGGACAAGGTTGATGAAGGTAGAAAGATGTGGTAAGATTTGGGGTATTTTTTGAAGGTAAATTAATTATGCTGATGGTCTAAGCTTGGGTGATATTTCTCCTGGAGCCAGGGAAATGAAGTTAACACCTTCGTCACATGAGAGTCAGAGAGAGATGGTTTCCCAGTGAAAATTTGATGTGCTGTCACAAGAGGAAGGAAAATAGAAATTGGACAGTTCTCAGTTGGGATGGACTAGATTATGTTACAGTCAACAACAACCTCAAACCTCAGTGGCTTAAAGCAATAAAGTTATTCTTGTTGGACCATCTGTGTGTCCAACACAGATGAACAGGGAGCCTGTACTTAGTGTTTTAACTTGAGTGAAGCCTTGAATGAGCTATTGTGGGGCTCGATGCAGATCAAGAGAGAAACCAGAAAGAGTGGCATAGTTTTATTATATTCATAACTCCTTGAGGGAGAACACAGTACTCCATGCAGGTCCAAAATGGGGAAGCACTGGGGTTGGTCATGAAGGCAGATGAATAGAGAACTGTGGGCAAACACCTTTATTGCAATAAAGGTGGGAAAGAAAGGAGTGAGATGGGGCAAGAAGGCTTATGATCACCTAATTTGAATAATTTCAGTGGACTCTGGGGCATAGGGGCTGTCATTAATCATCTGGAATTTGCCCCTGGGGAACTAAGGGTAGAAGTAGAGTGACCTGAAGTATGAGAGGCTAATAAGGCATGTGGTTGGCAGTGTGAATTTCATTGGATGTTCAGGAAGAGAAACATACTGGCCTCTAGCTAGGACCTCAAACCTGGGTCAGGACAGCATTTAAAAAACTTGAAAAACCGTATAATACTCAGGGACTCAGGCTAACAGAAACTCTACCATTTTATGATTTCCTCATCTCAACATGACACCTAAGGACTAGTTTAAGTTAAGAGAATATAGGATTGTGTATGGGCTCTTAAATGCTTCATCAGAAGAGACTCATGACACTTTTTATGACAATTAACTATCCAAAGCAAGTCATATGGTCAAACCTAACTTTAAGAAGACATAGGTCTTGAAGGAGAGGAGAACCAGAAATCTTGGTGAGCACTGGCAAGGTCTACGCCAGGAGTCAAACCCAAGAGACATCCACCACGAAACTCCATGTTTTCTAAAACCACAGTGCACATTCACCTTGCTTGTGCTTCTTTTATCCATCTTCTGCAATCTACTCATCCTCTGAGACTTAGCACTGAGTAGTCTTCCTTGACGTCTGATCTCTCTATAATTGCCCTCTCTTTTCTCCCTAGTAAACATTTATTTTTCCTCCCTCTGTGCTCTGATAGACGGTGATTTATACCACCTTCGACAGTGCTTTATTTTTAGCTCTGAAGTTGGCTCAGATCCAGTTATCTATTACTGCCTAACAAATCACCCCAAAACTTAGTGGCTTATGAAGACAGTGATCATTTATATTGCTCACAAATATATGATTTGGCTAGGGGCCATAGAGCCATCCATTTCTCTTCCATATGGCATCAGCTACAGTGGATCAACTGGGGTTGGAGGATCTAGGTGGCTCCATAGCCTGGCTGGCAGGTTGGTGCTGGGCTTCTTCACAGGCAAGTCTGGACTTCCTTACAGCATGGTGGCTGGGTTCCAAAAGGGAGCCTCCAAAGAGAACCAGGTGGCAGTTGTGTTGACTTTTAAAATTCATCCTTAGGAGTCCTGTAGTGCCATTTAGCTGGAGTCACAAGTCCACCCTGATTCAAAGGGTAGGAATGTAGACTCCACCTCTGGACAGGAGGAATGTTAAAGCCATATTGTAAGAAAAGCATGTGGGATGGGAGATTCTGTTGTAGAAATTTCTAAAAAATAAAGCCTAGCATAGCTCTTTACCACTTCAAATCCATTTTATTGTTAAGCAGGACAATAAATAACAGAAATTATTGAGTGAATGCTTGTATCACTGTGGGCTCCTTGAGAAAAAGGGCTGTGGTTTTCCATCTTCATATGTCCAGTGCAGATTACAGAAGTAGCTGCTCTCGGGAAGACACTGTTGCTGACTCGATAGCCACTGCTTCATATTTTCTTCCTTATCAACAAATCCCTTCATTTTATTTTTAGGAGGCAAGGGGCTCCAGAAACACCTAAGGTGTGCTCAGACCTAAGAAATGAATCACAATTGGCTAAGGCATTTATAGTCCTCATATTCCTCTTTCCTGGCTTATTGGTTTAGGAATGGCTATGGGATCTAACTCTCCCCAGAGAGATCTAAGAGAAAGTCTGTTGAGGGGCACCTGGGTGGTTCAGTCGGTTAAGCGTCCGACTTCGGCTCAGGTCATGATCTCACATTTAATGGGTTTGGGCCCCGCATCCAGTTCTGTGCTGACTGCTCAGAGCCTGGAGCCTGCTTCAGATTTTTTGTCTCCCTCTCTCTCTGCCCTCCCCCACTCGCACTCTGTCTCTCTCTCTGTCTCTCTCTCAAAAATGAATAAACATTAAAAAAAATTAAAAAAAGGAAGTCTGTTGAGAGGAATTGTGGAAAAGATTTTCTACTTTAGAAAAAGAGAATGAGATGCTCATGGAGAAATTCCATCTTCTTTCCTACCTTTACATGTTGTTGTGTGAGGATGTTTTTTTGAAGCTGTGGCAGCCATTTTGAAATCATGACTATGTTTCCAAGGGAATCACAAAAATGCCAACCAATATTTCTGGCATTGTTTAACTGCTAGATTAACCAACTTCTGGACCTGCCTCTCTCCAACTTCTTGTTATGTGAGGTAATTAATTCCTATTATTTAAAGCCAATTTTAATTGGCTCTTTCAGATGTTATTTGCAGCTGAAAGCATCCTCACTGAACAGAGCTCAATTAATGTTCATGGAACTGAATTGAATTTCCTTGAGTTGGCCAACTTACTTAGTAGTCTGTGCCATACACAAGAATAAGCGCAAAGGATTATAAATTCTCATGTCTGTGTATGCTGCTACTTGGAGTTTCTTTGTAAGCCCCAAAGATTTCAAAGTTGGATCGCTTGGAAAAGTCTCCAAAACATAGCCTGTTGGCCCACAAAGTTCCAAGTGGTAACTTTCCTTAGGAAATTTCTTTTTTGGTTTAAACACTTAAAACACAAAAGGCCTCTGGGTGAGCTGGTTTCTTGGCATTCCCAAGTCTTGCAGCTGAGACATAATGACTAACTACAGGCAATTAGAGAGTGAAGTTGCTACTGAGTTCTCCGAATAAAGAGAGAATGCAGCCGGGTGGAGGCAGGTCTTTCTGGCATCAACCAGAGTTTGCTCTGCCAAATCACCTGTAAACTTCCCTAGGCTGCTCCAGCACAACCTCCCACTCTTAGGGAAAATGGCCCCCATGTTTGGAGCATGATACGGTAACTTTTATATTTATTTGACTTTTCAAATTCATCACAGGCAGTTATTTTTAATAGAACATTTTTACCCCTGCCCCAAGGCAGTTCTAAATAAGCTCCAGGGTCTTAGCCAGGATATTTTATGATGGAATAATGATGGCTATGAGACAAAACTCTATTGGTGGGTGAAGTATGAAGCCAGGTGGTTGGAGTTTCCAAAGCTCTAGTTTTTGCCAATCCCACACCTAATCCTTCCCTCTTTCTCTCTGCTTCCCTTCATTGGCCACATAGGAGGTGTGTGACCCCAACCCGGCCAGTCAGAGGAACCTGCTATCTTCAGCCAGAATGACTGGCTCAGGACCAACATGTACCCCCGTGGGCACAGCCCGAGTGGATTTGGTGTATGAGTTCTGGTAGGGAAGAGGGTCCCTATTCCTGTGGCAGTGGGGGCAGCAAGGACAATGGAAGCCTGACTCTACCAGTGATGTAGTTCTCCTCCTATGAAGAGAGTTTGGAATGGAAAGATGGCAGGGCAGAGGATAGCAGAACTGGATAGTCCTGAACCAGCCCTGTCTGTGGGTTATGCAAATCAATAATCCCCACCCCATTGTTCATTTCAATTCACTTTTTCCTTAACTTTTTTTTTTTTTTTTTGGATTGCCAATATTGTTATGCATGCCAAGGATCCCTGCTAGTAGAGCATAATTAGAGGGTTTAACAGGGCACAAAAAGCTGCCCCAGTGCTTACCTTTCTACTGGTCTCACAACGTTAAACAATTATGTTATTTTGAGGACCAAATCATTATCTGGGCAGGAGAGTGTGAGACACGGGAAAGAAAAATTTGGATAGAGGGGATGTAGAAGAAGAACTTCCAGAGCCATAGAGGTAGTGAGCCTTTTTTAAAGCTTGAAGCAAGGCTTTGGGGTCATTGAGTGATCCACACAAGGACACTGACTACTCTTGTAGGTGATAAGGAAGGTGAAAAGGAAGGATAGAAGGGTTACAGTTTACTAATTCCTATGAAAAATTCTTGGGGGGATGGTTGTGGTGGTATTTATTTTGGGGTCAATAAAAATATATATGATCGAAATTGTAGCAGGAGCCTTTATATTGGACATTTTGAAGAAGTTCCTATGGATGTGCTACCCAAGGAGTTTTAAAAGTTTACCTTTGGGTGACAAGTAGGAAAGATGAAAAGGTTAGTTGATTTGAATGCAGCCATAATGCAGAAGCAGGGAGGACTCAAGAGTAGGGTGACCAGTTGTCCCAGTTTGCCTATCACTGAGGCAGGTGTCCAGGATATAAGACTTTTAGTCTTAAAATTGAACAGTTCTGGGCAAACTGAGATGAGTTGGTCACCTTACATAAGAGATTCTTTAAAAAAATTTTTTCTTAATATTTATTTATTTTGAGAGAGAGAGATAGAACACGAACAGGGGGGTGGCAGACAGAAAGGGAGACACAGAATCTGAAGCAGGCTCTAGGCTCTGCGCTGTCAGCACAGAGCCCAACACAGGGCTTGACCTCACAAACAGTGAGATCATGACCTGAGCCGAAGTCAGACACTAACCGACTGAGCCACCCAGGTGCCCCCCCTTACATAAGGGATTTTTAAGCATCTGATTCATCAGTGTATTTATTGAGCATCTATTATGTGCCAAATATTAGTCTCCAGGGACCCACGATTAATAAAACACAGTCCTTGCCCTAGAGGATCTTTAGAAATATGAGGACAAAGGCAATTTCAATCCCTCCTAAGACATTCTGTAGCTCTCTTAGTGTTCACAGCAGTTTTACCCAAAACGTTTGTGCTTATAGCAGATGCGATAGCTTACCCCAGGAGTTGGGGTTGTAACGTTTGCTATATGCATCTAACTATGCTGATTTCTATGATTGGCTGATTAGGCAAAAGTGAAGTTATTTTGAAATTTTTTTTTTTTAACGTTTATTTATTTTTGAGACAGAGAGAGACACAGCATGAACAGGGGAGGGGCAGAGAGAGAAGGAGACACAGAATCGGAAGCAGGCTCCAGGCTCTAAGCCATCAGCCCAGAGCCCGACACGGGGCTCGAACTCACGGCCCGCGAGATCGTGACCTGAGCTGAAGTCGGACGCTTAACCACTGAGCCACCCAGGTGCCCCAAAAGTGAAGTTGTTTTGATTAGGAGTTTAATTTGTTACCTGTCTGAAATAGACATTGTTGGTGCCCTCCCTGGATTCCATTTACTTTACTGATGTACTTATCTCTTACTTGTTATGAGTGTTGGCTAAAGTCTCATAGCCGTGTCCTACTCTAAAGAATTTCCCATGGCCAACAGCCACAACTTCAGTGGGAAGTTGCTGGGAGGTTATGGTTCCATGACCAGTGATATGGTGAAAAAGTCCAGTTCTCCTGGGAAGCTGGGAAAGCCTTGTGATGCCATTTGTGGTCCAGATCTTCATATGGGATCAGACTGGGGCTAGACTCCAGCTGAAACCACATCTTAGCTCTGCTTCTTCCTCTTCCTTCCTCATGTCCTTATAGGTTTTTTTCCCCTTGTCCAAAAGAACTGTCATCTCAGGCTCTGTTTCCTTGGAACCTCGCCAAAGATAATGTCTCAGAATAACTTGGATTGCCAAGAGGATAAAATTCAGCAGTCACGTATTTCTACTAACTTGTCCCTAAAAACTCTGTGAAATCTAAAATTTAAGAAAGGTCAGAAGCCAATGTTTCTTTTCCATTTCATCTACTCACATGTTGGTGTTTCCTCAATAAGGCATTGTTTTATTTCCTTGACCTGTTTATTGAAATATAAAGACTTCAAAATCTAAGCAATAATAGGTACTTGTAAAGGTAGACGGCCACCCTCACTATATTGCATATTTCAAGATAGACAGTGGATCCACTGGCAAGTCATTTGTCTGTCTTGTTTTTTTTTAGCATTGGGTCAGAAGAGTTCTGAGGATTAAGATCAATAATACAAAGCAATAACAATGAGAACAATGAGAACAATAGTGGCAGTCGGGAGGAAGAGGAGAGTATAAAAGTTAAGAGTGTGAGTTTTAGAGTGACAAGCATTTGTCTTTCTGATACGTCTAAGTACCACTCTCCTATCTGCAAAACAGCAATATTGATTCTTAAAAATTAACTACCCCATGAGATTCTTGGAGACAATTAAGAAGGTAATGCATGTCAAGTGTTACATAGACTGTGATCTGTAAGTGCTCAGTAAGGGACAGCCATTAAAAAAACACTTTGAAAAAGGAATCCATGTAAACAAAGGTCCCAGGCAGTAGCGTGCTGGGGTCCCTTGCATGAGCTAATAGTCGAAATTTCAGAAAATTTGTGAGCCTGTTATTAAACTCAGCCATCTTTGCAGTCATCCATGGAGAGAATGTTCACACCATGACAACTGGCGGAGGCAACGAATCAGGGTTCTGCTCTCTTCCAAGAGCTGGCTGCTAAGCATTTACCAGCACAAGAGGTCCAGGGTCTGTCAAAGCTGTGACTTTTGGTGATCCTCTGTGACCATGCTCTTCTCTGGATGGGTGTGTTCTCAGCTCGCTGTCTGCTCTTGCCCTGCCTGTGTCGGACTTCCCATTTGCTGTTCTCACCTGTCTTTCTGCAGTCCTGTTTCACTCCTTCCTCTCAAATCTCCCCTTTCTTCAAGGCCCAGGCCAGGCATTTTCTCCTCCAAGAGGTCCTCCCTGATTGCTCCTGCCCTCTCCCCAGGCCCTGTTCTCTGACTTTTCCACCTGCCATGCACATCACTCATTTCTGTGTTAACATTCTTATGCATCAGGCTGGTTTCTTTGAAAGTTCTTTAAGCTCAGTGAAGCCAGAGGTCTTTGTTTCATCTCCTCTCTCCTTCTCTAGCATGCAGCTCATTGACAGTAAAAGTGAGTCAGATAATACTTGTGAGTCAGATAACAAAGCTGTGTGTCAGTTTCCTGAAAGTTAACCTTAGCCAATCAGTTTCTTCTTAATCTTCAAAATATGTAGGAGGGACTAGTGGGCTTCTAACTTTCCTTCCAATACCATCCTCCTGTCAAATCCTGGCTGAATGGAGCTCATTTCCCTAGACTGGAATGAAATTCAAGAACTTGGAGCTTAGATATATAGTTATCCAACTCAACTGCCTGATAGGATCAGTTACACACAATAATTTTTTAGCCAAGGCTTATTGAGCCTGTCAGGAGAAGTACCTCCAGGTAGATATTACACATAGGACCAATTATGAGAGGACACTATCTGAATCATTGAGTAGGGATTTGCATCAGTAAATCCCACACCTAACCCACTTCTGTTTGTGTAAATTTGCTGTAAGACTTCAAGCACTTTAAAACAATCCCTTCATGACTTGTGCATGAGTCAGGGTTCCTGGAGGCCTGGTGCACGAAATCACCATCAGAGCTGGTTCGTGAGTCTCATCCTTTGTAAATGATCACTCCTGGGTGGGAATATACATAGCCTCCCAACCTACGCACTGCTGATCAGCATCTCATCTATCTGGTCAAAGCCCAGAGCCATAGGGACATTGGGCCTAAAAGCCAGAACCAAGACCAGAGGTGTATTGAGGACATGCTAGCTCCTTGGGTCAGTTTTTTCCCCTCTTTTTGGGCAGAAAAGATCAGTCTGGCAGATGTACTATTTTTCTCCCTCCGCTTTTTGAGAAGATTCATCACAGTGCGGCTCCTGCCGTGCTAATGTCAACATTTGCCTCCGGTTGTTGACGTTTTTATTTTTTAATGTTTATTTATTTTTGAGAGAGACAGAGACAGAGAGGGAGAGAGAGAGAGGGAGAGAGAGGGAGCGAGAACCAGCAGGGGAGGGTAAGAGAGAGAAGGAGACAGAGGATCTGAAGTGGGCTCTGTGCTGATAGCTATCTGTGCTGTCAGCACAGAGCCCTATGGGGAGCTTGAACTCATGAACCGAGAGATCATGACCTGAGCTGAAGTCAGATGCTTAACCAACTGAGCCACCAAGGCACCCCGTTGCTGAAGTTTTGAGAAGGAAGTTTCTGTGAGGGATGTGACATCTGGACACAGCCCCACCTTGATATTGCCAAGGCTGCCAGTGACATTTTCCTTATTCACCAGCTGGTGCCATGACATTCCCTGGTCAAGGACCATGCTTCCTAGATCTTTAACAAGCTCACTCTTTGCTTCCTTAGTCTTTATTTCCAGGACTCTCAAACGCCTACTCTGCAGAGATTCCATTGTGTTCTCGTTGTCCTTTTTTCCTGCGTTCCCATCTGCCTGCTTCCCATTTTCCCTCCCTCCTTTCTTTCCTCCTTCACCTGTTGGTACCTGGCCCTGCTGATACAATTTAGACACTACCCAGGTCCCCCAGGAGCTCATGTTTACTGCTGTTATCTCCTGCTGAAATTCCTCTCTTCTTTACCCATCCAAAGGCTTTAGAGAGCCCAGCTCAAGGTCTAACCCAATCATGTTCATTCTCATCTTTGTTTAGAACACTCATTTAACTAACATTTGCTGTTCTGTGTTAGCCCGTGCTAGCTGTTTGCACCCAGTGAGGGAAAATATGAGGTTTCTGTTCTCATGGAGCTTGCCTTGTGGTGAGGAAGGGAGGAAAGGATAAAGAAAAAGTAGATAAGAAAATACCAGATCTCACTGGTGGTCCCAGAATCTCCACATTGAAGGGCTCAGGGGTAGAAGTTTGGTAGTAGAATTGTTCAGAAGATGTTGGTATTTCCTTAATCTGATTTTGCCTGGTGAGGTTTAATGTTACAACTTGATACAATGTTGCCAGGACCTGGGGTGGGGGGTGGAAGGAAGGATTTGTTGTTTAAGAGGGACAGTTTCAGTTTTGCAAGATGAAGAATTCTGGAGACAGATGGTGGGAATGGGTGCACAACGATGTGAATGTGCTTTGCACCATTTATTTTATTTTATTTTATTTTTAAAAAAATAATGTTTATTTATTTCAGAGAGAGAGTGCAGAGTGTGAGCGGGGTGAGGGGCAGAGAGACAGAGACACAGAATCCTAAGCAGCCTCCAGGCTCTGAGCTGTCAGCACAGAGCCCAACTGGCTTGAACTTGTGAACTGCAAGATCATGACCTGAGCTGAAGTCCGATGCTTAACTGACTGAGCCACCCAGATGCCGCTTCATGCTATTCAAATGTATACTTAAAAGTGCGTAAGATGAATTTTATGTTATGCAAATTTTACCATAATTAAAGATAATAATTAGCAAAACAAAGAAATGGATAGGATAGAAAATTTAGGCTTCACACATAAGATTGAGAAAGTATCAATGGTCTGTATTCAAAACTATTACTGTGGGGCCTGCCTCCTCTGTGTCACATCAGAGAGAGGGAAGTACCATGAGAAAATAAAGCAGGGACACCGGTTAGATAGCAGCTGATCAATTGGTCGTCATGGAAACCTCTCTGAGTTGACAATTGTAAACTGAGAGACGGAAAGACAGAACCAGTCATATGCTGATTTGGGAGCAGAACTGCCCACAAAAGGGAACAGCTAGTGCAAAGATCCCAAGGAATGTTCCAGAAACAGAAAGATGTGGCTGAAGCGTGGTAGAGGAGGGGAAGATGGGTAGAAGATCAATCTAACTGGAACACAGCTGCCTTTTTGTTTCCATCTTGTCAATGGCTTCATTCATGCTACTAGGGCAGATCTGAGTAGTTGAGACAGAAAACGTATGGCCCACAAAACCCAAAATATTTGCTATAGAGTCCTTTACAGAAAAAGTTTGCTGACCTCCGCTTTAGAGGGTTAAAAGCAGGGAAGTGGAAGTTTAGGGAGATCACCATGGCACTGGTGGGGCATTTGTGGCTGGCTCTCCAGATTTCTCCCAGAGTGGTCTGAGTGTTCAGCTAGACTGAGTGTTCAGCTAGACTGAGGGACAGAGGAGGATGTGAGGAAGCTGAGGCAGAGGCTCAGGCACTTGTTTAAGGTCCTAGAGCTTTAAGTAGCGGAGCCAAGCTTGGAATCCCTTGCCAAGTGGCTTGGAGCCCAGGTGTGTTTCTTATCCCAGCTGCGTCTGGTCAGAGGAACAGGAAATGCCTCTGTACTCTACGATTATGGTGCGAAACTGGGGTAAATCAGTGAAACGCTGGTGGCATCAAGTATGCATGAAAGGGAGCTATTTTAAAATACTGTTTTTGGTAAAAAATGGCTAGGACTAGAGGTGACCTCAGAGACTCATTGTCCCATCCTCCGATCTCTGGGAAAGGACCGTGTACATCCACAAGATAGACGATGGTATGTGGTGTTGTTCTAGAACCAGATGCCAAAATCTTCGCTTGTGTTTTCTAAGCCAGCAGTAGGTTGTGTCAAATAACGTTCATAACCAAAAGAACTATTTCCAAACAGTCTTCCTGACAAGTTTGATACCCCCATACTCAGAATCTTCCAAGGAGAGATGACCAAAGTGAAGACTGAAAAGGGAAGCTGGCCATTTCCACCAAAAGGGAGATTTTGCCAGGCCTCATCCAGCAGGTGACATTCAGAATGGGATTTTCCGAAAAGTGAGTTTTGGCTAGCTGCAACGGCATCGTGAATCACAAAATAATGCCATTGTGAGCTGTAAACAGTTTTAATTTATACAGGTGACATTTAAAATGCTAATCAGACCTTAAGATAATTGCTGGAAGTTAGGAAGCCTGTGTTGGGAATTCTTCCTGTTTCCATGGAAATGATGCAAAGCACAGCCAGATCCGTGAAGGTGTTTCTGGTTTGGCTGACTTGGATTTTGACTTCTACAGAGCCAACCCATGTGAGTGGTTGTCCCTTGTGGTGACACTTTTGGCAACTGAAAATCTATATACTCCAGTCTGTAATCAGAGAGTTAGGAACTCATCCCAGCAAGGGAAGATTTTGCTGTAGCTCTTGTGGTTTGGTCGGTTTGCAAATGGGGATGCATCAATACTAAGAAAATAAGCTCTTTTCCCAAGGGTGGTTTTGTGTATTGATTGCAGGCCTCTTTTAAAAAAGTCACATAGAGGGTTTTTTTTCTCCCTGTTGGCCGTTTATTCCACAATCTTTCAGGTATTGTTTGTTCAATAATCAACAAAAGTTTGAAGGCCTGCTCTAGGCCTCCAGGACATGGTGGTAGATGAGATTGACAAGGTCCCTGCTCCATGGAGCTTTCATGGTGAAGGAGAGATTACCACACAAACCTGATAAATACAGACATCGGGTAACAGTAGATCTCTGATGAGTATTACAACCAAAGTCAAACAGGGAAATGGGGCAGAGTGACATGGGGTGGAAGTTTCCATCAGTTAGTGTCGGGGGGCTCCTGGAGGAAGCTGCATTTGAGCCAGGACCTGGCTGATCTCTCCAGCCAGGAAAGCCCATTCCACCTGAAGGTTGGGGGCTGAAGTGGTCCGGGCACAGGAAACAGCAGGTGCTCCTACTCAGAGCTGTGGGTAGAGGGATGAACAGGACTCACAAGCTTCCATAAATACTCTTGTCTTAAACACTTTTGAACATGTTGGTTGCTATTTTTTTTTGTCGAGGGCCTCACATTTAGAGCATTTTCCCTGCAGTATGGAGATTAGTCTTGCCACTAATGTATCTTTCCATTCTCAGTCTTCCTCTTCAGGTTTTTTTTTTTGTTTTGTTTTCAAACTAGAATCAGAGCCCTATGTTCAAACCACATCTCTGAGACTTAATAAGCTTTGTGACTATAGGTAAATTAACCTCTCTGAACGTTAGTTTCCTTGTCTTTAAAATAAAGACAGTGAGGGGCACCTGGGTGGCTCAGTCGGTTAAGGGTCCCAACTCTTGATTGCAACTCAGGTCATGATCTCACGGTTTGTGAGATCAAGCCCTCTGTGGGGCTTTGCACTGACAGCATGGAACCTGCTTGGCACTCTCTCTCTCTCCCTCTCTCTCTGCCCTTCCCTTACTCCTACTCTCTCTCTCTCTCAAAATAAATAAATAAACATTAAAAAAATAAAGACAGTGATAGTACTTGCCTCATAGGGTTGTTGTGAGAATTAAGTCCTATAACGAATGTAACTGTGTTAACCCAGGACTTGGCATCTAATACTTGCTTAATAAGTATTAATAGTAAACACGTTTACTTAATACCTCACAGTTTTATTTTTTATTTTTTTTTATGAAATTTATTGTCAAATTGGTTTCCATACAACACCCAGTGCTCATCCCAACAGGTGCCCTCCTCAATGCTCATCACCCACTTTCCTCTTTCCCCCACCCCCCATCAACCCTCAGCTTGTTTTCAATATTTAAGAGTCTCTTATGTTTTGCCTCCCTCCCTCTCTGTAACTTTTTTCCCCCTTCCCCTCCCCCCTGGTCTTCTGTTAAGTTTCTCAGGGTCCACATATGAGTGAAAACATATGGTATCTGTCTTTCTCTGCCTGACTTATTTCACTTAGCATAACACTCTCTATTTCCAACCATGTTGCTACAAAGGGCCATATTTCATTCTTTCTCATTGCCACGTAGTATTCCATTGTGTATATAAACCACAATTTCTTTATCCATTCATCAGTGGATGGACATTTAGGCTCTTTCCATAATTTGGCTCTTGTTGAAAGTGCCGCTATAAATATTGGGGTACAGGTGCCCCTATGCGTCAGCACTCCTGTATCCCTTGGGTCAATTCCTAGCAGTGTTATTGCTGGGTCATAGGGTAGGTCTATTTTTAATTTTTTGAGAAACCTCCACACTGTTTTCCAGAGAGGCTGCACCAGTTTGCATTCCCACCAACAGCGCAAGAGGGTTCCCATTTCTCCACATCCTCTCCAGCATCTATAGTCTCCTGATTTGTTCATTTTGGCCACTCTGACTGGCGTGAGGTGATATCTGAGTGTGGTTTTGATTTGTATTTCCCTGATGAGGAGCAACGTTGAACATCTTTTCATGTGCCTGTTGGCCATCTGGATGTCTTCTTTAGAGAAGTGTCTATTCATGTTTTCTGCCCATTTCTTCACTGGATTATTTGTTTTTCGGGTGTGGATTTTGGTGAGCTCTTTATAGATTTTGGATACTAGCCCTTTGTCCGATATGTCATTTGCAAATATCTTTTCCCATTCCGTTGGTTCCCTTTTAGTTTTGTTGATTGTTTCCTTTGCTGTGTAGAAGCTTTTTATCTTCATGAGGTCCCAGTAGTTCATTTTTGCCTTTAATTCCCTCGCCTTTGGGGCTGTGTCAAGTAAGAAATTGCTACAGCTGAATACATCACAGTTTTCAAAATGACTCAGCATTCTTAAATGCCCATAAAACCCAGTGAAATAAATCAAGGCTCAGAATCAGTTTCAGAAGTAGGGCCGATGGGAAGTGGAGAACTCGTTTTTGGGGCCCCAAATGCCTGGAGGGATCCTCGAGCCTGACCGTGCTGCAACTCCTGTGTGCAGATGTTTAGCTCTTGACAGGGATCTTGAACACATTTTCCTCCCAGAGCTGAACCCAGGAAGCTCTGCCACTCATCAAAAAGAGTCCTTAGTAGGATCAGTGAGTGATCTGTGCACAAACAGACTTTGAAAGGTGACCAACTCTCCTTCTTTGCCTGGGACCGAGGTGTTTTGTGGGATGTAGGTCTTTCAGTGTTAAAACTGGGACAGCCCCAGGCAAAGTGGGGTGGTTGGTCACCCCAGACTCTCCAGGAGGCCACTGAAAAGCTAAAGGCAAAAAAAAAATATTCAGGTGTGCTTGGGCATTTTCTCTCTCTTTGGATAAGTTTGCTGTTTTAATGCCATTTTGGCTTCAACACTAGGAAGTGCCCAATGCTTGAGAAGAAGGACATAGGACAGAATAGGAACTTCCAGACTGTGAAGTAAGTCAGAGTATAAGAGGGCAGTGGTTTACTAGCCACACGTGGTCATTATTTGGAATGGAGTAGGCCAGAGGTGTAGTGTGCCTTCTGGATTTCTAAGACTTAGCTAGAAAGAAAAAGAATGTAAAATACTTCATTAATAGCTTTTGTATTGATTAAATGTCTAAACCATAAAATTTTGGATATACTGGATTCAATAAAATATGTTACTAAGTTTCCACATAAGGCAGCAACATAGCAAGAACTTTTTTTTTTAATCTGCACCCAAAAAGTCACTGGTAGCCATATGCACTGTGGGAAACCAAGGGGCTAGGGAAAATAGTACCCAGAAAATCTGCTCCTACAGATACTCTGTGAAGCCATACTAAGGCCATCAAGTTCTGCCTTGTAGGCCTGGGCTCTTCAAAGTGGCCTCTGGACCAGCTGCATAGGCATCACCTGGGAGCCATCAGAAACGTGGAGGCTCATGCCCCACAGCAGACCTGCTCAACCAATCTGTAATTGAACAAGGTCCCCAGGGGTGTCTGGGTAACTCAGTTGGTTTAGCGTCTGACTCTTAGGCTCAGGTCACGATCTCATTGTTCGTGAGTTTGAGCCCTGCATCGAGCTCTGCACTGACAGTGTGGAGCCTGCTTGGGATTCTCTCTCTCTCCCTCTCCCTCTTTCTCTGCCCGTTCCCTGCTCTCTCTCTCTTGAAAAAAAACTTAAAAAAAAAAGACCCCAGGTGAACCATATATACATCTCCAACCCGCAGAGTTCTCTGTGTGCTTTCTTAGTGCTGCAGGTGATTCTGATAAACACAATGGGAAGACCACTGTGCTTAAATGATTAGTTAATTGCAGCAGGTGAAGGTGTTAGCTTCTCACCAGTCTGAAATCTTCCTGCAGCATGGCAGGAGCGGAGCTGGGGCTCAGAGGTAGGTTTGCCTGCCCGTGTTCCAAGCTGCTTAGTTATAACAGAAATCTTCCCTACCGGCAGCCGCAAAGAGGTTGCTGTGGTATGAGCCAGGACTCAGATACCTGTCCCACCTGAAGCACCAAGTTCCTGTGCATCCACCCTTCTTTGAGGTAAGCTTGCACTCTGGCTGAGAATTATGGGGAAGGGGGATGGTTTGCGGATGGAATGGCCTAGTGTTGCCCTACTTCCTTCACCCCCGTGCTGAGTTCCGATCTAATGGGCCACAGGGCTGAGTCTCAGGATCCTCTATTGCTTAGCGAATGCACTGGGGGTTGGGGTGCGAGGTCATAGCTAAACAAAGTGTTACATGCAATAACATAGCAGGGATTGGCCCTGGTGGGAGCCAGGGTAATGGGGAGTATTTAATATGAGAATGGAAATAAGGTGTAAGGTTAAAGTCACTTAATTTACCCTTGGAGCTGTATCAAATACCTGTTCTATCTCAGCTCTGGGCTGACCTCTGGTTTTTGCTGTAGCTGTGAAGGACGTTTTCAGACACGTTTAGACTTGGTTGGCACTGGCAGTGTCTTATCCTTGAGAGCTGGCTTTCTGCCTGAGGCTTTCTCCAACACAGGGACCTGGAAGATTAGGGGAGCAGCTCCCCAAGGGACAGCTGTCAAACAGAGAAGAGCTGTGAATAAATGTTGTAGATTGTGGTCATTTGGGCCATTTCTGAAAGGTGCTCCTCATTTCTATGGTCCTGGGGTGACTTAAGCTCCCAGTGTGTGTGGCTACCTCAGTAGTGCACCTTACATTAGCATCTTCCTGCCTTCCTCTCCTCACCCCTGACTCCTTCCTTGCTTCAACTTCCCAATAAACTTGCCAACCTGCTTCTGGAGAACCCAAATCAAGACAAGAGCAGATTCTGATTTTTTTTTTTTTGTCTCTTTGTCCAACCCTTCCATCCCTGAACCTCCCCTGACCATTCTGTTTGGAACAAAAGCTACAGGTTTTTACCTTCACTAATAAGCTTTCCAAGACCCAATGTGGTGTTTTCTATTGCCCACCATTTTGTTCATCATCCGATAGATGCTGTAGAGACAAGCCAGTGCATCACCACATTGGAGAAGTTCTGCTGTGGGCTAAATGGGTGGAAAATGCTGACTCACTGAGGAAGTGCAAAGGGATTGTGCCAGGCAGACCTCCCCTTTTTGTGCAGCTGACCCTGACCTTCATGAACCTCCCTTAGACTGGATGGCAGGCAGGGATGCAGTACCCGACTTTCCTTTCTTCTCCTCCTTTGCTCGGGGGTCAGACCTGCATTCAGTCTGGCAGCTCTCCTAGTCTTCTCTAGCCACCCCCCTTTTTTCTCCTGCAGGGCTCTTTCTCTATCACGATCCTGACAGGTTTGATTCCATCTTGCTGTGTGCTTTTCAGAGGACCTGGGCTAACACACAGGCATTCTGTCCTCATATCCCTTCTTCTTTCTTCCTATTTTCCGTGCCTGTTTGACTTTTTTTTTTCTTTAAGTAATATTTTTATTTCAATTGTCTTGGTTGCTGTTTTCTGTTACTTCTCGACTCTGCTCTACCCTCCCTGTCAGTGTCTTCTGTTATGTCTCTTTGACTAATGGGGTTCCTGCTATCTGTGGTCTGTTTTTAATAAATGGATGGTTGGAGTGGGGATGGAGTCTCATGTGCAGGGTCCCTTTGCAAGTCCAGCTTTGCAACTTGTGGAGCACTGCCTCTTAGGGCGTTAAGTGTGTGTGCATTTATGTTGAAATGTAACAATGAGATGGGAAGTTCCGGGTCTCTCTGTTTTGGTTTTGGGACACAGGGAACTAATAGATTTGAAATACCTGCTACACACTGCCCTGTTTGAGGTGGCTCACTAACCCACCCCCTTTCCCTCAGGCCCGTTTTTAAGGTTGAATCCTTAGGTCACCATGAGAAGCAGGAGGTACTATTGCATAGACAAAAAAGTGAGACTTAACAACCTTAGCTCACTGGCCCAATACCATGAACCCACTGATTGTGTTTTCGCTGAGGAGCACAGGGTGCTGGGTGGCATTGTTGTTTGAATTTGTCCTAGGACTCCTGAGACCTATGGCAAGCATATTGTTCTAGTGTTACAAATGTGGAAACTGAGGCAAGGAGCGGCGGTGACTGTGACACATCCAAGAAAAGCACCGAGTAGGTGTGTCAGAAAGAATGGTGTCTGGGCATTCTCTACAGTTTTAGTTGCACTCCTGCCTGGTTTTGAAATATGAAAGCCCTGAGGTTGAAAGATGAAAGTTTCATTCAGCTAAAACAAGGCTGTATGTGTGTCTGGTTGATCAGAGCCAAATCTTTGTTTTCTGCACACTGGGGTTTTAAAAATGCATGATGAACCTTATTTGTCCAGCACTGATGTTTTATTCGGTTTCATGTGGTCCTTCTGATGATGGCTGCTCTATCATGAGAAGCTATTTCCAAAGGTGCCGTGGCAGAAATGATGCATTGCCTAGAAAGAGGGCACTGTATTGATTTTTAAAATCTGCTGTAAGCATCCCTATTTGTACAGATTGAGTTCCTAATGATCCTGTCTCACTTTCACCTGTCTCTGGAGCTGGGTCAGATATGCCATCAGAAAGATAGCAGAAGGGAGATTCTTGTTTTGAGCTTCACCCCTTCTTAGTTTGGCCATGTTGGTAGGTGGAATCCAGGGCTGGTTCTTTCATTCAGGGGACCCGTAGGTCAGACACTCGAGGTTTCTTGTAGAAACTGGTGCAGGAAAGAACCAGAAGAAAGGGGTGCGGGTAAGATGGGAGGTTCTGGGGAGTTGAGCACACCATGTGAGGCCACAGGGATGCATTGTATCTGGGAGTGTTGATGAATTGAAAAATAGTGAACTGTTAAGTTCCAGTTGCCTTTGGTTGGCTGAGGTGTAGGGATGTATCTTTGAGAGACTGAGATCAGTTTTAGTAAAGAGAAATTCTCAAGTTGTCTTAAGAAATTATTAACCATATAGCTATCTAATCACCTGTTCTTTCAGGTAATTTAATCTTTAATCTTTAAAAAATCTTTAATCTTTAAAAAATCTTTAATCTTTAAAAAATCTTTAATCTTTAAAAAA
>NC_064816.1:45338254-45368733 GCF_023721935.1 Panthera uncia
AAAAAATCTTTAATCTTTAAAAAATCTTTAATCATTAATCTTTCTTCACTCATATATATAATAAGCACCCACTATGTGCCAGGCACTCGGCTGTGTGCACAGGATATGGGAGTTAACCAGACAGGCATGACCCTGTCTTATGGGCCATATGCTCCAGCAGATTTAAGGATTTGTGAACAATACTTATTTCTGTGAAAGAAATACAGATATGGGTGAAATTATTTAAAAATTTAAAATGCTAAAAATTTTAAAAAAAAGTTACATGTGTATGCTATATTGATTTAGCACCTTTCTTTACAGTCCCAGGTGTGGGATGTCACATCTCCAGTCATAGTAACTGGTCTAAAGGAAAGGCCTGTGGCCCCAGCTTAACCAATCAGAATATTTCCCCAGGATTTTTCTTACTGAATTCAGGAGCAAAGAAGACTCTGTTTTCTCTCTGGCCTTGGAGCTGTAAGGATGATTACTTAGTTAAGTCCCTGGATACAGGAAGATTAATTCTGAGAGACCAATGCTGACAGATGGAGAGGGATATGATAAAGAGAGGGGGAAGGGATAAGGAGAGGAAGAGAGGGAGGGTTTATGTGGATAAGGAGGGAGGGGGGAGAGAGAGCTGGTTGGGGGGGGTAGGGACAGACAGATGGAGGGTGGGGGAGAGAGGGAGAGACTGAGCAGAGGGGGCCAGGAAAAGGGATGAGGACACACACACGGGGTGTGGGGGGCTCCCAGGAGGGACAGACACATGAACTGATGGAGGGACAGAGAGAGGTGCTGGGGATTCAGAACTGAAAGTGACAGCCTCAGCCCTCAAGCTGTTCAGAATCTAGAAGAGCAAGCAGACAGGTAACCATGGATTGTGATGCATCATGGTCAGTACCCCGAGAAGGGCATGTCCCCACGAGGGGGATGTCCCACACGGACTGTGTAGGGAGGGTTAGGGAAAGCCTTTGGAAGGGAGGCTGGGTCTTGAGGGTTTAGCAGGAGTCTGTCACGTTTTAGCTTTCCAGATAAAGTAACCAAAAGCATGCTGGTCAGGATGCCTGGTGCATTCCTGTAACTGTGAGAAGTGCAGACTGGCTATGGCACATGGTGTTGCAGAGCAGTGAGGAGAGTCTGGACAGGGTGGGACTGAGGTAGGTGTGCAGGTTCAGCAGTGTAGACTCTGTCCAGCAGAGTAAGCCATAATCCATGTGCTACAGACACCAGCGCCTGAAGAAAGAGCTGCTGGCACACACAGATTTCCTCAGCCCACATTTCCCGTTTCGCAAGTCCTAGCTGACGGCCACATTTCCAACCAGAGGATGTTCCCTGAGTGAATCTACCTCTCAACACACAGCTGCTAAAAAAGACAAAGCACCCCCCTCACCCGCCTAGAAGCCTCACATTCAAGCACATTTGCTGTCATTGTCTGGGCAACACAATGGTTTTCTAGGTTGCTTTGCTTTTCATTTCTTTTTCTTAAGTTCAGGGAATAACTCCTAGTTCTTGAAGTATGCAGTACAGATTGCAGGCCTAATTTATTCGACTCGCCCAGAGACACTTGACATAATTACAGTGGGAAATTCCATATGCTGAAAAAACCTAGACACTGAGAGGGTTTTTTTTTTTTTTTTTTTTTTTGGTCGAATTCTCTGTGGGACTTTGTGTCCCATGGAAGTAAAAGACTACGTGATGTACCTGCTGGGTGATTCTGAGGCTCAAAAGCCCAAACTTTCTCAGTGTTTCTAGTAAGAGACAGATGCTGTAGCATACTTTGCAAAATTCACCGTAGGGAACATATATCACATTCAGTTACATAATTTCAAGCTTAACATTTCCCTTCTATGTTGCTGAGTTTCCAATATACACATGCTGTATCTTGGAGAGAGGCTGCAGATTGGAATAATGAATGACTTTAAACATGTTTATTCTATCTTTGTGTTCTTTAGTGAAGATTATATATATAGGTTACATATATATATATATATATATATATATATATATATGAAAGGGCACAGATCATTAATATACAGGTTAATGATTTTTTTTTCAGGTTTATTTAGAGAGAGCATGAGTGAAGGAGAGCAATGGAGGGAGGGAGAGAGGGAAAGAGAGAGAAAATTTTAATCAGGCTCCACACTGAGCAGGGGTCGGTCCCACAATCCAGGGATCATGATCTGAGCCGAAATCAAGAGTTAAATGCTTAACCAACTGACCAGTCAGGCACCCCCAGGTTTGTGGAGTTTTCACTAATTGGATCATATGTGTGACGAACCCCTAGATCAAGAAACAGAACATTGTGGGAAGCACCCCCAAAGTGCCCTGGAGTCCCGGCCTCCTCCTGCTTCTCCTCCTAGGTAATTGTGTCCTGACTCAGGCACCACAGATTAGTTTTGCCTTGCTCAATGATACACTTACAGACTTGTCCATGTTGAGTGTAGTTGTATTTCAGTTATTTTTTTTCACTGTCTGGTCTTTCATTTGAAGAGTGTACCATCATGTATCCAAACTATAGTGAGTAACCGTTGGGTTGTTTTTGCCTGTTAAAGAGTGCTGGGAGCATTTTGACCCATGGAAGATGTGCTTTTGTACATTTAATCTCACCATCACTGCATTAGGATTCTCCAGAAAAACCAAATCAAAAGGGTATGCGTGTATAATTTTTTACTTGAAGCAGTTGTTGGCTCATGTGATGATAGAGGCTGGAAAGCCCAGTATCTGCAGGGTAGTCCAGCAGGCTGGAGCTCAGAGAAAAGTTGTGATTTGAATCCAAGGTGGTCTGGTGGTCTCCTTCGTCTTCTGGGAAGGTCAGTCTTCATTCTTTTAGGGCCCTCAACTCATGGGAAGAGGCCCATCACATTCTGGAGGGCAAAATGCTTTAGCTCCAAGATTTTTGTGTTAATCTCATCCAAAAACAACTTCACAGAAATATCCAGAACAATGTTTGACCAAATACCTGGGCACTGAGGCCCAGCCAAGTTGATACATAAAATTCACAGGGCAGTCACTTACTGAACATCTACTCTCTGGCCTACTATGCTGGTGACAGGGTGGGTAACAGGTGGTGGGGTACCTTAAAATAAGGTGTATTAATTGGAAATTTGAGGTATAGTGAGGCCAAAAGACAACAAAATAATTGTCACTGAAAAAAGAGTTTTTGACCGCTCCCGGGAGAAGGGGGCATGTCATGCCTTAGGTGAGGGGGGCACAGAGGCAAGTGTCAGAGTCCATCAGGGGCAGAAGGAAAGATGATATTGTGGTTTCTGAGAGAAGCAATGGGTGAGGCAGGGAAAGCAGGTTGAGGATTGGCTAATTGGAATAGTTTTAGTGGGCTCTGGGGCGTACGGATTGTCTTCTAGTCTTCGGGTACCTGACTCTAGGTCAATTAGGGCAGGTGGCTAGTGGCCTGGAGAGTCTTTGAAGGAGGTGGTAGGGAGTTTGGGCTTGGATTGGTTTGTTTTTGAAAAGTAAACCTTTGGATGAGTTGTTGATTATCTCTGGGAACTGGCTAGCACTGGTTGAGGCAGGGTAGCCCCACGATGGTCAGCAGGGCACCAGCTGTCAAAGCATCCTAATACAGAAAATAAAAGATATGGTTAATACTAGGGGCAGGTGGAGAAAGACAACATAGAGGCAGACTGGTGAGATAGAAACAGCTCTGGAATAAAGTTTTGGGGACTTGGATGGCTTTGTTAATGAGAGATTCTTACCACATCTTGGCTATAATGATAGTCCCTTTATTCATGCAAAAACCAAGGCTCAGAGCAGTTCATCAGGTCACTGGTAGTGAGGAGGAGAGTGGAGGCTTGAATACAGGTCTCTCTGACTTGCTATTCTTTACCCTTAAGCTTTTCTCTCTCCAGGATTGTTCAAAACCTACTACTACTGCCTTTCTAACCTCTAAGAGTTATTAGAAGATAATGAGTTTATATAAGTGAACAGGCTTTGTGACGAGCTAGACAGAAGGTAACATTTTTATGAGGTTATATTACAAGAATGCTACTATGATTCAGCCTTGAAATATATAAATTGAATTCGAATGTATAGAATCTTAGAACCAAGGGAAGTGTTTGTACATCATTTGGGCCCTATCTCTGTTCTCAAACAGGTGAAATTCAAAACTACTTACTTTCTCCTGGAGGATGGCCAGACTCTCCCTTGGTAGCCTCATATATTATCACTGTGATGCGAAAAAGATCAATGGATGTTTATTTCACAAGGCCTTTGCCTAGTAAGTTACTTCTTCAGTGTACCCAATAACACTCGGGTGATCTGAGTCTTAGTAATGAAGCTTTGGGATGTACCTAATTGACCCAAAAGGCATGGCTTGAGATTTGGCTAAATATATGTTAGTTTATCCAGTCTGGTGGTTGATATTAGTCTCAAAAAATCCAGAGCTGTTTGCCAGAGGAAGTGATGGAGAGAACCCTTAAGCTAAAGGTAGGGTCCCGGAGTTCTAGCACTACTTAGCCACAAACCAGCTGGTTTGATCTCGGGTGGTGAGTTGATTCTTGTGACTATCACTTTTCCAAATTGGAAACCCAAAGAGATGGGCTGGATGATGTTTCAAGTCCCTTTCAGCAAGGACAGGGCATGTTCTATCACTTAAGATTTGGATGGCTAATGTCATTTTGATAGAGGGGCAAAGTACTAATAAGTAGCTGGGAAGCTGGTTGTCTTTGATGTCCGGTAGTTAATAAAACAGAGAAAGATTTACATGCACAGCTGAACTCATCTTTCACTCTCATGCCAGCCATCTGCTGACTCCACTTCCTTGGTTAGCCCTGGGTGTCTATAAATTAAACTTAACTGCTTTTTTCCTGGGAATGATGCTCTGTAAATCAGCCCTGGAAGAGAGTAGCTCTGTAAAGAGGGCTTTTCATGGGATACTCTATCCATTGGAAGGACAACATATTATCTGGCAACTGCTTCTGAATATTAGTTTATGTCCTGGCAATTGTTTTCTTAATAATCCAAAGCTGTCAAGGAAGCATAACTCACATGGCTTGGACACTTGGCTGCCTTCTCTGCCTGATATGGGCTCATTAATCACCCCCCACCCCACCCCTCCTTCCGTGTGAGGCACAATTAAATTAACTGACCTATTTTCAAATAATTAGATCATTAAATACCCCCCCCCCCCACTTTTTAACAAAACCAGGAGACAATTTTATCTAAAATTAAACTGTGTATTAGTGCCTGTTTTAGTAATGCCATCCATATGGCTCTCCAATATGGGCTGGTCCAGCATCAGTGAATTGATGGCAAGTCTCAGGACTTGTACTTAATCAGACATGCCCCTACACTTGCAAATAATCATTTTTTAAAATTACCCAGTTAAAAAATATGGGGGCCATTTCAATGTCACCTTGAATATCCACATTGTGGGGAAAAAAATGACACTTGTGTGCTGTGCAAAGACGATTTGCTGAGCTGGAGGAGTCTCTGGAGTTCAAACAGTTGTCTCATTAAAATTAAAGTCGGTGCTGAAATTTCCATGTTACTCTTACCCCTCCCTCCCCCAATCCAGTATCCCTGCTAAGATAACTGTGACTCCTATACTTCTCCGGCACATTCCTAAATTTCCTCACATATAGGAAAGAAAGTTAAAGTCATTTCAGTTGGCCTTTTCAACCCACAAAGACTCAGCAAATAATTGGAGTGGCCTGTGAATGAACAGTGGAAATGAGGTCATTTTAATGGGAATGAGCCATCCCTGCAATAATGGTGACAGACTTAATCACTTCTCCATGGGGAAAATGTCCGGGATTAGGCAATTCATTACATAAAGGGGGACTGGTTGAGAGAGGACTCTGAGAACAGAAAATGGAGGGCTGTTGATGACATACATGCTGCTTCCAAGGAATAGCTTTTCCTCAGGATGCCCCAGCTCTGATGAAGGCCACACTGGGCCAGGAAATCTGTGGATGGAAAGGGTTTAATTAGGAGGCGTTTGCTGAGAAGCCAGGACACTGGGCTTTGCAAACCACCAAGAATGCCTCAGGTGGAGAAGTGAGGTCAGCTGCACTAACTTGATGTGTAGACAACTAGATGGGGATTCATCACCTTTGCGTGACTTTGTGTGTTTGTCATAGGGAATTCGAGGTGTTGAGGTCATTTGGAATAGAGGGACACAGTATGTTCTGCCTGGTTATAAAGGATAATCCCTAGCTTGTTAGCATAAGTTTGAGTTTGGCATAGTTTGGATTTAGAAGGTGTAACTAGCTGACATGATACATGTCTCACATGTATACTCTTGGCACTAACTTCTATACACAGGACACTTGTGACTACCTATGCACACCTGTGCCTCTGGTTGAAGGACTTTTTTATTGTTGAGAGAGTCTGCTGTGTGTGTGTGTGTGTGTGTGTGTGTGTGTGTGTGTGTCCCTGCTGCTTGTTTGGGAAAATCTGAGGCATGTTTCACCCTGTCCCCAGAGCTCTGCAGGGAACTCAAGCACCCAGTGCCCACAGTGATAACTTGCTCCAAACATACCTTTTAGTTGGTATTGTTCTCACTCCCATCTACTGTCTCCGCACATGCCAGTGCTTCCCAAAAGAACTAATTCACTTGAATCCTTGCCTCAGGTGTGCTTCTGGGGAAACTCAACCTAATTTAAGTGGTGGGATTGCCATTAAACAAGATCAGTCACTTATTACTGGGACATCATGGGGCTGTTCCCACCCACCACTCTAATATCTCAGAGGATGCTTCCTCACCATGGCACAGCACATTCCAGTTTGTCTCATGGGGATAGCTGAGGGCAGAGAGTAACTCTTGGCAGAGTGGAAAGAGAAATGATAATGGATTTAGTCAGGCTAATGCTGGGTTATGCTGTAATAACAAGTTAACCACATCACAGTTTAATGCTAGCTAGAGGGCTGTCCTTGGTGATTATCTTATAAGGGTGACTCCAGAATTTGGTGTGTTTGCATCTGGGGGAGGCTGAGACATCTGGCAGTGTTAGGAAAAGAGGTGAGAGAAGCAGTAGACTGCATTCTCCATCAAGCAAGAGGCTGAGCTCTGAGGAGGAGAGGTACAGATGAGCAAATCTAGGGAGAAGAATCAGATAGGTCCAGTAGGTGGCAAATCTATATGCAGACAAGATTTGTGTTAAACATAGGTGCAAAAAATAAAGCAGATCACAATAAATTCCTGGTTTGACTGCTAAGGTGTCAGACATTCACACTGTAAGTTTGCCCCAACTCAGAAACTATTACTAGAAGTCTAGGGCAGCCCCTGAGTTGAAAGAGGAACGGATCTGACCCTGCAAAAAAAAGCCAAACCAGTCATTTTTCCAATTTGCATCTTGTGGTTTGAGAAGACACCTGGGAGTCAGGCTTAGTTGTGACTTTGCAACTGGCAAGGTGGGTGGAGTGTGGGCTCAGTTAAACCCTGGAGCTTTAAGGTTAATTGGACAGACTTGTGTATTACAGTCATGGGTCCTAGAATCTCATATCAGGCCATACAAGAGTCCATGTTAAAGGGTCACAGAATACAGTTTGAAGCATGTAGCCATAGGGAAATTCAGGAATTGTTTCTTTCAAATATTTAATGTCTTCGATGGGGAGTAACATATGAACTTAGGATTTTGAGTGAGAAAACCAGGGTTTGAGCTCCAGCATGATTTCATGTCAGCTGAGTGACTTGGTGCAGTTTCTACGTTCTCCACTTGCGTTTCCTCCTGTCCCAAATTGGCATGATAATAGTACCTGGGTCCAAGATTTGACATGAGGGTTAAGTGATTTTCTAAGACAAAGCACTTGGCAGGGTATCCCACATGTTGCGAGTGCTTAATAATGGTAGTTATTGTTACTTATGTCCTGACATGTGAAATAGAGCTTCACTTATTTAGTCATTGTTGAAACAAATATTGTAGAGTATCTATTGAGTGCTAGAAACTGTGCTAGATGCTGAGAATACAATGGTGAATAAAACAAAGCCCAATCTTGTCCTGAAAGAGATGAGACACCAGGGGTCAGCAAACATCTTAAAGGGACAGGTGGTGACTAGCTGAGGCTTTGTGGGGCATAGTTAATCTGGGCCACTCCTCTGACTCTGCTACTCTGGCTGGAAAGTACTCTTAGTTTATACATAAATGAATGGATGTAGATGTGTTCCAATAAAGCTTTATGTATATAAACAGAGAAGCAGATTTGTCCTGTGGGCCATAACTGGCTAATCGTTGAAATGGCCAGTAATAGGCAGACATTAATAGCTAGGATTTCTTGAGAGCCTACCATCTATTTGTTCATTTATTTCATAGACACTTAAATAGCAATTATGAGTTAACTCAAAGAAGTTACTATGAATCAGGTAGTGATGGAATAACTTTCCACATATTAACTCATTCAGTCCTCAAGATAATTCCAGGAGGTAGGTAATATCTCCATTTTGTAAGATGGGGTTGGTATTAGTATTCTTTTCATCTTACAGATGGGACACCAAGAAGCTAAAGAGGAGGTAAGGCTGGGATTTGAGCCCAAACAAAAGAGTAGTAGAGTCTGTGCTTGGAATCATTCTATACACAGCCTCCCTCACATAAACACTTAATTATGGACCCTTATAAGTACATGAAGGGGTTAACATGTCGACCCCGTCAGGTTGTTGTAACAATCTAAAGAGTTGAAAGTTTTTGGTAAATTGTAGCAGGTTATGGAAACATGGTGGAGTTTTCTTTTCCTGGAGTAGCAGCCTTCTGCCACTTGGAGGTGAGGAGTTGAGTTTGTTTCTGAGTTGGAGAATAGAAAATGGGTGGGGAATGCTGGTCTACAGGTCTTGGAAAAGGGAAAGGAGCCAGCTCTCTGAGGCCACATTTCACTTCTTTGATTTAAATATCTTTGAACTTGAGGAATTAAGTCTTAACATTGATTCTTACACCACTTCAGCTATAGACAGAGCCCAGGAGATACTTCTTGTCCTATTCATGAAACCAGAAGGGTGGGAAGAGCGAAGTTGCATGGCCTGAATCTCAGAGCTGGAAATGGCAGAGCCAGGATTGGAACCTGCATGCTCTGATTCTGAGGCATGCATTCTTGGCCACACACACCAGGATATACTGTCATATGTGTATAGGTACTGTTCTGGATCCTGTTCTTGATGTCATCAATTGATCAACATCAAGGGAAAGTGAGAAGAATCTGTTCAAACTGGGAATAGCTGAGAAAATAGATGGTGTTCATCCTATTCAGGCACTGTCTATGGAGAGCAAAGGATTTAATAAATAACAGTGAGCCCATCCTGATAATTAAAGCTTGTGAAAAATAATGACTTGGCCCAGAGGTATCATTACCTAGAATACCAGCCTAGTGTCTGTTTCAAAACAGTGATAATTTTTATGTCCTGCCATAAATGATCACTTAAGCAGCTTGAAATAAAAACAGGGCACACTGCCCCCCTGTGCTTGTGGATTTTGTGCTAAAAAGCTGAACTTGCTCTTGAAGAGAAATGCCCATCTGTGCTATGGACTCTCCCCATGTTTTAATAGATAGTGGACTGAAAAAAAGCTCATTTTTAATGGAGGAGGAGGGACCACAGGAGGTTTCAGTGCTAAAGGAGAGGGAAAAGAGGACACATGGGGTCTAAGATGGCTGTGGAAACCATCTGGGAGGTTCCTCCATGTGGAATTGTGTCCCCCTAAAAAGATAAAATTGAAGTCCTAACCTGTAGAATGTGACCTGTGAATGTGACTTTATTTGGAAAAAGGGTTTTTACAGATGTCACTGAGATGTAATTTGAGGTTACACTGGAATAAGGTGGGCCCTTGATCCAATATCCTTGGTGTCTTATGAGAAGATGGCCATGTAGCAGAGAAAGAGGCAGACTGGAATCAGGAAGATACAAGCTATGGGGGACTAAGGGATGGTGAGGCAAGGAAGGTAGGAAGCAAGGAAGTGTCAAGGAAGGGTTCTACCCTACAGCTCTTGGAGGGAGAATGGCCCTGCAGACTTTATAACGGAGAGAACACATTTCTGTTGGTTGAAGCCAACTGCTTTGTGCTGCTTTGTTACAGCAATTCTAAGAAACTAGTACAGAGGTGTTTCTGAGTCACAGAAGGGAAGTAGGCGTGTGTATATGGGGGGGTGGGGGGTGTTGAGTCATCAGATAAGTGTATTCATTCATTTTTTCACTTGTCATTCAACAAGGAGGTGGTCTGGTAATTGAGAGGTTTAGGAATCAGATCACCATTTGAACTGCAGCTTTTCTGGGTGAACTTTTTTTGTTTTTAATTTTTTAATGTTTCTTTTTGAGAGAGAGAGAACGTGCATATGAGAGGGGGAAGGGCAGAGAGAGGGAGACATAGATCTGAAGTGGGCTCTAGGCTTTGAGCTGTCAGCACAGAGTCCAACGTGGGGCTCGAACTGACAGACTATGAGATCATGACCTGAGCCAAAGTTGGACATTTAACTGACTGAGCCACCCAGGAGCCCCCTGGGTGGCTTTTAACAATCATAACCTCTAACATGGATGAATTGATGATGTCTTAGGCCTTGTTCCTTGAGCTGAATATGTGATGTCTCCATTTTATAGGCAAAGAAACTGGACATTGAGTTATTCTTTCTGTGAGTCAAAGTTTTAAAAATAGAAATCTATGTAATATATAACATTGTATAAATTGAAGGTTGACATCTCAGTTTAATACATTTCTATATTGTAATAATATTGCCATTGATGCAATAATTAGCACTCTATCCCATTACATAATAAGCATTGAGAATAATTACATTTTAGGTTCCAAGTTAGTATTCTCAAAAAAAGTCTTTCCTATCCTTCCACCCTCTAATCCCTGGCAATCACCGTTTTACTTTGTTTTTACCGATTTGCCTTTCTTTAGAGTTCACATCTAAGTGGTATCATGCAGTGCTTGTCTTTGTGTGTCTGACTTTCCTCATTCAGCCTGATACTCTCAAGGTGCATCCCTATGTTTGCAAATGGCAAGATGCCCTTCATTTTCATTTGCCCAAAGTTCAAGGGCTAGCAAGTGGTTGTAGAACTAGAGTCCAGTACTTTGGCTCCAGAGATGAATCTATTAAGCCATTAGGAAACAGTTGGGACTCTGTTTTCTCAAGTGTTCAAAATACCTGTCACAGATGTTTTCTGAGGATTCCAGTGAAAAGAATTTAGGCAGCATATATAGAAAATGAAACTCAGTTACTCTTTAAAACTCAGCATCATTAAATAGTTGTAGACTTACCGGAAGTTAAAAAAATAGTACAGCAAGGACCTGTCTCCCCTTTACTCTGCTTACCCCAGTGGTAACATCTCATGTAACTGTGGTATGTTGAAATCCAGGAAAGTGACGTTGCTATAATCTTTATTCACATGTCACCAATTTTTAAAAAGTGATTTTTATTTATTTTGAGAGAAAGGGAGGGAGAGCGAGAGAATCCGAATCCCAACTAGGCTTCATGCTGTCAGTGCAGGGCCTGTGTGGGACTTGAACTCATGAACCATGAGATCATGACCTCAGCCAATATCACGAGTTGGATGCTTAATTGACAGAGCCATCGAGGCCCTCCTTATGTCACCAAGTTTTAAATGATTGTGCTTGCTTGCCCTTGCTTGCTCTGTCTCCCCCTGTCTGTCTCTCTGTCCCTGTCCCTGTCTCTGTGTGTGTGTGTGTGTGTGTGTGTGTGTGTGTGCGTGCGGTTTTATGCCACTTTATCATATGTCTAAATTTATGTAACCACTTGCACAATCAGGATACTGGACTCTTCCCTCAGTGCATAGGAACTCCCTTGGGCTACACTTTCATATTGTGTCCCACTCCCATCCCTAAGCCTTGGCTACTACTAATCTCTCCATCTTTCTGATGTTACCATTTTGACAATGTTATATAAATGAAACTGTACTGTGTGTAAACTTTTGAGATTGGCTTTTTTTCACTTAGAGTAGTGGCAAATACTTTTTGAGCTCTACTATATAGCAGGTATGATGCCAGAAACTGTGGATACAAAGTGTCAACCCTTAAAAAAAAAAGTTTTTACTTAAATTCCAGTCAGTTAACATACAGTATAATATTAGTTTCAGGTGTACAATACAGTGATTCAACATTACCTTACAATACCTGGTGCTGGTCACAAGTGCCCTCCTTAATCCCTGTCACCTACTTAACCCATCCCCCCACCCACCTCCCTTCTGGTAACCATGTTTATTCTCTATAGTTAAGAGTCTGTTCAATCCCTCACTTTAGCCTGAGCTGATCAACTTGCTGGTTTGCTTTGTTACTGGTGGGAAAATGTCCCCAGGTTTCAAAAGATCAAGCGATCATTTTCTTTCTAGTGATAAACTTTGCTTCTTGTCACATTGGCTTGTATTTCCAACCCATTTTCTTTCTCAAGCCAAACATTTTCAGCCTTGTGATTAAGGGATATGTGGAGAGGCTGTCTGGGGAAAAATCTGTCATGGCAATATTTCAATCTGGATAGCTCCATAAACACCCCATATCCTTTTATTGTGATGGTAGCTTTGGAGCCCTAACTGAGATCTTCTGAAGGTTGCCTGCTTTCCCGTCCCTCCTCCCCCATTACAGCTGCATAGCTTGGTGTATTTATGCACAGAGGTTAATTCCCTATGTTGTGATCTATAGCAGGAAAGTGGGGAAAAAATCTGGAATATAAGTTGGTATGTTAACTGTTGGCAGTATAATGAGATAACCTTTCAGCCTATGAAAGTACAAGGTGGAGAGTGGAATAGCTTATTTTACAAAAAGATTAAGATCCTAACAAACTGGCTTCTAGTCTCTTCACTGTTACTAAGAAATTGTATGTCATGAACAAGTCAACTTTTTTGCATCTCCTGTGTGAACAAGGTGGGCTCTGGACTGTTTGACCTTAAATGTCCTTTAAAGATGGAAAAAACATTCCATTTTTGTATTTTGTGATCTTAGTTTATATAGTCATTACATCTTGGGACACCAACAGTATGACTCTTAAAAAGGCCATTGGAGGTCTTCATGGTGCCATTCATTACCCATCCCCCACTTCTATGTGCATCATAACTTACCTACCTTGTCTTACTGTGCTGGCCTGGAAGGAGTGTCCTCACTGCTGACTTCTCTGTGTGTGCTTTAGTGCCCAGCCCCTTTCACCTTGGACTTTTGCCTTCTACATCATTTTCTCTCTTTGCTGGCTGGCTGACTGTAGCATATGAATGAGGTTTATCACTCCTCTTAAATATAAACAGCCAGCCTACTTCTGACGCCATATCCTCCTCCACTGTGTTCCAGTTCTTGCCTTTATGGCAAAACTGCTCTTGCTGTTTCCTGTTCCTTGAGTCCCAGTCTCTCTGCAATTGCCTCACCTGGGCTTCTGTTCACCAAGTCCATGAAACTGGGCCTTGCCATGAACATCCTCCTTGAGGCCAAGTCTAGTGGGCCCTCATCTGTCTTCATCTTGGTACCTTCTCAGCATCTTTGAACTCCATCCTTCCTGAATCACTCCCATCTTGGCCTTTGTTGTACCACATTCTTTGGGCCATTCCTCCTATTCTCCTTTGCTGGTTTTACCCCACCCCCTGCCTCAGAGTTTCGTTCTGAGCCCTTTGTCTCTTGACACCTTCTCTCCAAAGAGGGCAGTCTCCTGGCTTAAAGAATATATGGTATGTACATATATCCGTATATATGTATGTGTGTGTATCTATCTATCTATACACACACACAATGTATACACACACACAATGGAATATTGGCAATGAAAAAGTATGAAATCTTGCCATTTACAGCAACATGGATAGAACTAGAATGAAATAAGTCAGAGAGACAAATATCATATGATTTTGCTCATGTGGAATTTAAGAAGCAAAGCAGATGAACATGGGAAAGGAAGGAAACTAAGATAAAAACAGAGAGGGAGGCAAACCATAAGAGACTCTCAAATACAGAGAACAAACTGAGGGTTGCTGGAGGGGAGATGGGTGGGGGGATGAGCTAAGTGGTGATGGGCATTACAGAGGACACTTGTTGGAATGAACACTGGCTTTTATATGTAAGTGATGAATCACTGGGTTCTACTCCTGAAACCAGTATTATAGTGTATGTTAACTTGTATTTAAATAAATAAATTTAAGGAAAGTATTTGAATTCTGATAATTCCTGTATGTGTATCTTTGACCCAGCTCCCCTCTTAAGTCTAGATTTTTGTATCTCCTCTTCCACACGGTGTCTCAACTAACGTGTCATAGGAGTCTCAAACGTAAATGCCCACAACAGATTTCTATTGTTTTTTCTTGCCTAATTTCCTTTCCTCTGTGTCTTCCCTACTTGCTTCCTCAAACCAACACACTAGCTTCTAGACCCAAACTGTGATTTCCCCTTTGTCTTCTTACCTCACTGATTCCAAGTCACTGGGCTTGAATCTGCGGAGTTCGTGGCAGGTTGGCCTGCTTTTCCATCTCTACCCTGATTGCTCTCTCTGGTCAGCAGCATCACCGTGTGTCATCTGGGTTTCATAAAGTGTCCTAATTGACCGTTGCTGTTTTACTCCTGCTTACATTTCATTTCCTCCACAACAGCTGAAGTGATAAAAAAAAAAAACAAAACAAACAAACAAAAAAAAACAAATCCTATGACTTCTCTACTTAAAACTCTCCAATATCTTCTCTTTGCATTTTGAATGGCACTCAGAGTTTGCCGGGACCAACAGTAAGGATGTCCCTTTCCCTGACATGCACTTTCCTAAACTCTTCATATGGCTGGTTAGTCACATTTCAGCATAAATGCCAGCTCTTCAGACACGCCTTGCCTAATCGCCTGTCTCAAAGTGCCACCCCCAACTCCTTCATCACGAATCCTATTTCCTTCCTAGCTGCATGCATCACCATCTGTAATGATCTTGGTTTACTTACTTGTACATATTAACTGTTTCCCTTGCTATCTTCCCTGAAGTCATAGGATTTTCCTTCCTTGTGGATCATTCTACCCTCCATTTCTAGAACAGAAATTTTTGAATGAAACGAATAGATGAAGCGAAAGGTGGTAATGTTTTTCCCTCAGCTTTCTTGAGATATAGTGGTCTTAAAACATGGTGTAGGTTTAAGGTGTACAATGTGTTGTTTTGAAAAATGGATGTATTGCAAAGATGGCCACCATAGCATTAGCTAACGCCTCCATTGTGCCTCATTATTACCGTTTCTTTTTTTGTGGTGAGAACATTTAGGTAATTCTCTTTGCACCATTCCACTATAAGATACAGTATTGTTATCTATAATCGCCATGCTGTACTTGAGATTCCCCACAGCTCGCTCATCTTCTAACTGAAAGTGTGTACCCTTTGACCAACATCTCCCCATTTTTTCTGTCCCTCACCATGGGCAACGACCATTCTACTTACTGTTTCTGTGAGTTTGGCTTTTTTAGATTCCAAATAAAAGTGATAACCTATAGTATTTGTCTTTCTCTGTCTGGCTTATTTCACTTAGCATAATGCCCTCAGTTTCCATCCCTGTGATCATAAATAGCAGGACTTTGAAAGGAAGTAATTTTAGGCATGAAAAATAACGTTAATAACAGCAAAGGCTGGAGTAGTGCTATCTAAGAAGCAGGAAATTTATGCATTTTCTAGGCCTGGAAACTGAGGCTTCGTGGTGTATTATGACTTTCCAAAAGACTGAAAGCCAGAAGGAGACAGGTTTGGATAGACTGTGCCTTTCACATCAGTACTGACCCATTTTTATTTTGGAGAGAGTAGCAAAGAAAACAACATGGTATATGGTTAGAGCCCCAGTTTCAGATGCCACTCCTGCCTCTTAACTGATGTGGGAGCTTGGGTGAATGAGCTCACTAAGCCTCAGTTTCTCAGCTGTAAAGGGGACAATAATAGCTACCTCACACAGTGTTAATGGCATCTAATGAGATAATATAGCACCTACACAGTGTTAAATGAGTGGATGTGTTGATACAGTGCTAGCCCAGCCTCTGGCATGCTGTACTTACGTTACTTATTAATATTTCTGGACTGCAGGGGTGCCGGGGTGGCTCAATCAGTTAAGCATCCAACTCTTGATTTTGGCACCAGTCATGATGTCACAGTTCCTGAGATTGAACCCCACACTGAGCCTGCTTGGGATCTCTCTCTCTGCCCCTCCCCTGCATGTGCACATGTGTTCTCTAAGTAAATAAACTTTAAGAAAAATATTTCTGGACTTTGGCTTTTGTTTGAGTTGAGGACAAGAGCTATTGCCCAAATGTTTGTGTTCCTCAAAGTTTATATGTGAAAGCTTCATCCCCAAAGAGGGGGTCTGTGGAGGTGGGACATTATGGTTGTGATTGGGTCATGAAGACAGAAGCCTCATGAGTAGGATTAGTGCCCTGATAAAAGAGGCCTCAGCGAACTGCTTTGTCCCTTGTTCCATGGGAGGACACAGAGAGGTTGTCTGTGAACCGGGAAGTGGTTCCTCATCAGGCAGAGAACTTGACCATCTTGATCTTAGACTTCCAGCCTTCAGAACTGGGAGAATCAATTTCTGTTGTTCATAAGCCCCCTTGTCTGTGGTATTTTGTTCTAGCAGTATGAACAGACTGAGAAAGCAAGGATCATGCTTATCTGCACTGAGATCCAAGAAAGTACATGGTGAGTCCAGGCCTGGCCAGCAACCAGGTGTTCACCTTTTAGCTGCTTCCTTCCTTCTAGAGCTTTTTCATGCCTCTCCCCAAGACCCCTTGTCCTCATATGTATTCCTTGTCCTGAGGTTCCATACCTAGGTGTGCCTATTTCCGTCCTCCTTCCCAAAGGTGGCTGTGATATTAGAAAGTAAGCTGATAAATGAATTTCATTTGGGGCCAAAACGGTGGCTAATATTTGAAAGTGCTACTGTGCTGGCATTATCACAGCAGTCTTGGGGCCGAGGCAAGGCTTGAAAGCTGAGGCTCTTTTTTTGGTGGAAATCCCAGGCCAGTGGCAGGATTGGAGATGTTTGGGGGCCTAGGGGCCTTCCTGGAGCTTGTAAATGGTGCAAAAGGTGGTTGCTGTCTCAGCGTTTGCATTCAACAGGCCCTGCAAAGGGCACTTGGGAAGTCATTTGCTGTGATGAAGATGCCTACACTGAATAAAAGGAAAGCATCATCCAGGTGCACATTTGTTCATTTGGCCCAGGGGAGTTGAAGTAAGAGGTGTCTGCCACAATTACAGGTAAAGGACTGACAGAGCTGTTTACCAGAAGCCAACCCACTCTGAATGTTCACTTATTTAGCATTTGACCGTGGGCCACATTCTCCAGCAAGAGAAGCCCAAGAAAACTGATCAACTTCTATTGGAAACTGAATAAAAAAGGAAACATCTAGGCTTTCACTAGTCATGCCTGATACACCCTGAGGTTTTTGTTGTTGTTCATTGACTGACATATGCATGTGTATATGTATATACATAAATGTTTTTATCCTGGAAAAATCTTCGATGTATAGAATAATTGCAGTGATACTATAAAGAGTTCTTATATAACCTTCATCGAGCTTCCCCTAATGTTCTACTCAACTTTTTTTCATCCCAGAGCAAAAAATTGTTCACTTATCTAGTCTTTTCTGCGAACACTTATGTGCCAGGCGCAGTGCCAGGCACTAGGGATAGAACAATGAATGACAGACCCAGACCCTGCCTTCATGAGTCTGATAGTGTAGCTTAGTGGTTTTTAAGTCATGGCCTCTGGATCAATAACATTGCCTTGAACTTGTTAGAAATGTGAGTTCTTGGGCCCCATCCCATGTTGGATCTGGGAACTCTAACAGGGTCCAGGAATCTGTATGTTAACCAGCCCTCCATGGGATCCTGATGCATGGTCAGGTTTGAAAACTGGTCTAGAGAGGAAAATGAAATATTCAATAAATACAAAAATGACGTGATTTCACAGTGGGAGATAGAGCTATAGGAACACATATTGGGAGAGGTTGCCTAGTCTGGAATGTAGGAAAGAGGATGATCAGGAGGGGTGAGCCAGGTGAAATGGTGGCTGAGGTTAGTGCCTGGAACCGGGTAAGAGAGACTTGACTTGCTAAATCTGGGCTCTCTAGCCACTCTAAAACCATGACTCAGAAAGGTTAAGTTTTGGTTAAACCATTAGTTAAACCTAGCTTAACTAGAAAATCCAATTAACTAGTTCTCTGCATTTCCTAAATATTTCAGTTAATTCAGATTTTATTTTTTAGGTTTATTTATTATAGAGGGAGACAGAGACTGAGAGAGTGCTCATGATTCGGGGGTGGGGGGACAGAGAGGGAGGGAGACAGAATCTGGAGCAGGCTCCAGGCTCTGAGCTGTCAGCACAGAGCCCGACGCAGGGGTAGAACCCATGAACCATGAGTTCATGACCTGAGCGGAAGTCGGATGCTTAACTGAGCCACCCAGGCACCTCTAGTTAATCAAGATTTTAAAAATCAAATCTACATTGGGGTGCTTGGGTGGCTCAGTGGGTTAAGCGTCCGACTTTGGCTCAGGTCATGATCTCATGGTTCGTGGTTTCCAGCCCCACGTCAGGCTGTGTGCTGACAGCTCAGAGCCTGGAGTCTGCTTTGGATTCATGTCTCTCTCTCTCTCTCTCTCTCTCTCTCTCTCTCTCTGTCCCTCCCCTGCTTACACTCTGTCTCTTTCAGTCTGTCAATAATAAATGAATGTTAAAAGTTTAAAAAAAAAATCAAATCTATGTTGCACATGGGGGATTCTTTGATGAAAAAGAAAGAGCTTTGTGATAAGGGATAGTAACCATTGCTGTGGGATGCTGCTTAGCTCTGTGAGCCCAGGGAGCTCATTTCGCTTTGCTGACCTCGTTGTCCTTACCTGTAAAATAAGTAGGTTGGGCCACATCCATTCAGCCATTTCCTTTGTGATTTCACGATCCAGAAATTGCTATACATATCATTGTATGGCTGTTTACTTTTCGAAAGTACTTTTCTGTTCCTTTCCTTCAATAGCTAATTCTACACATTGCCTACTGGTGACTTTCAGAGGGCTTTCCTATTCCTTTCTGTGAAATTATTGCCATAAGTTTATCCCACAAGGATATATTATTTGCTCTAATGATCTGGTAATTATCAGGTAATGAAATGGCCAACCATAAGTATATTATTAAGAGCAGTTGCTGTGTGGAATATTTTTGTCATGCAATTAGAAAAGTTACTTACATTTTAGTAGTGCATAAGAAGTTACATGCTGAGGAGAATGAAACAGCCTTCCGTGCTCTGCTGAAGTAAGTCTTAAATCCATATATAAAACGTCTAACGAGCCTAATTCCACAGACTAGAGTTTAAAGCCATGCTTTCTTTCTGTGCCCTGCTGTCATTAATCAAACTGTCCTGTGAGGAGAGCTAAGCATGTCCCAAAGCTGGATTAGGCAGCTGCATTTCTAAGCTGACCATCCTGACTTACATTGTCCCTTTCAATCCTTGACTGGGGAAAAGTTTCATTATGAGAGTATTAATTCTGACGGGCAGAGAGTTTTATATACAAAGTCAGGCTCATGATACCTCCTTAATAAGAATGAATTTTTAACTAAATTGCATTCAGGCCACTTCTGCCTATGTAGCTATTTTATGGACATCAGAATGTGACCTGTATTATGAACTTGGTCGTGAATGTGGAGATGTACAAGGATGCACTTTGGCCTTTTAGATTTTCACCTTTGATTTTTGGTAGCCCTCAAAGTGGCACTTAATTTTCTTTTAATAAGTTACATCTTGGAAGTGTTTTGTCTGGCACACGAGAAGGTGCCACGGAGTCGTCGTAGTTCTTCCCAGGTTCACTTATCCTTTATCCACACTGACAGTTGTCATGGATGCTTTCCTTTCTCTCTACACCTGAGCCATTTCCCATTTCCCGCTGGAAGCTTCTGGAGGACAACATTCATAGCCAGCAGGATAATATCAGCTCACACTTGAGAGTGCTAATTTGGAGTTAGGTACTTGGCATTTTATTTGTTATTTCCCATACCTCTGTGAACAGAACTACATAATACACCCAGTGATGTATAGTGGCCCTGTCCATGAAGTCGGTATTTTTAGTCCTATTTTATGAAAGGGAAAATGGAGGTGCACAGAGGTTCAACAACTGCCTGAGGGACTCTGGGCTAGTTAGTGCTAGAACCAGCATTTAAATTAATTTCTCTCCAACTCAAGAATATGTGCTCTGAATAGTTTGTCTCTCAAAATAGTGAAAGACCCCTAACACCCTAGGAACTCAATAAATAGTTGCAGAATGTGTGAGTGACTCTTCATCTAGGTTGTATGACAAGCTAAGGTACTTTGGAGATGGTGAAAATGCATGAGAGGGCTAAGTGGTGCATACTTGGGAAGTATGTAGACAGTAAGTGGGTGTCTGAGATAGGCCTTTAATGTAAAGGAAATGAATGTCAACCAAAGGAACTACTGTATTGCTTGTTATCCTCGTCATGCTAACAGTCACCCATCACTGATAGGAGCAGTATTGTTGTTGAACTTGTTTGTTTCCTATGTTGCCTGGTCAATCACATCCTTATTTCATGTCTTATGTAATAAGCTGGCTTACCTGTCGTTAGCTGGATCTGATGCAACTACTTTTTTTGCCCCAGGCAATCTTCCTTCCTAGGTGTAGGGGGTCATTTCAGGGTATCTGGGGGACTATGGTTCTCTCATTCCACTCTGTTGCTTGCCACGCCTTGCTCTGCCATTTGATCTCATTTCTTTCCTCCTATTCCATTTCATTATTAAAAAAATACCTTGAGTATTGGAATGGATTGAATGTTTGTGTCCCTTAAAATTCATATGTTGAACTTGTAACCACCAGTGTGATGTTATGAGGAGGTGGGGACTTTGGGAGGTGATTATGTCATAAAGGTGGAGCCATGATGAATGAGATGCATGTCGTTATAATTTTTTTTTAAGTTTATACATTTTTGAGAGCAAGAAACAGAGCGTGAGCAGGGGAGGGGCACAGAGGAAGGGAGACACAGAATCTGAAGCAGGCTCCAGGCTCTGAGCTGTCAGCGCAGAGCCTGACATGGGGCTCGGACTCCTGAACTGCGAGATCATGACCTGAGCTAAAGGTGGATGCTTAACTGACTGAGGCACCCAGGCCCCCCAAGAGTCATGTCCTTATAAAAGAGACCCAGGGAACTCCCTTCCCCTTGAGCCTCGTGAGAACGCAGAGAAGACTACTGTCTATGAACAAGTAAGCAGGCTCTCTCCAGACATTGAATCTCCCAGTGCCTTGATCATCGACCTCCCAGTCACCTCCAATATTAGAAATATCTGTTTATAAGCTACTCAGTTCATGGTATTCTGTTAAAGCCGTCTGAGTGGACTAAGACACGTACTATGTACCAAACACTGTATTAGGTATTGGAGACCCACACAAACCCTAACAGACCTGGGGATCAGGTTAGACAATTCTTGTCTTTAGCTAGTTTGGTATCTGATGAAAAGGTAAGAAAACAGGCAATTACAATGCAGACTGGTGAGCCCTACAAAAAGGTCTGCAGGGAAGATGGGAACTCAGGATGCTGTTGGGGTGGGGTTCAATACATGAATCTGAGAAGGTCCTTGGAGGGAGTCACTTCTTGTCACCTGAGAGATGAAAATAAAAGAGTTGGGCACAGGGCATTTTAGTCATCCAGTAAGAGTAAGCAAGTTAAAGACAGACCCAAACTCTTAATTTTTCTCTTTTCTTCACTGTTTTCAAAAGTTTCAGTTTGCTTGTGGCTTGAGACTCCCAACTTTGATGATCTAGAAGCAGGTCATACTCCTTTAATTTCTTCTCATGTAACTTGATAGTACAGAATGGCAGTGCTTGTGAACCAAGGGCTGGGTGGAGGTGGTCTGATATTCAGAGAACTCAGGAAGATTCAGAGTGCAAGAAGAGGGCAGACTAGAGAATTTGTATATCTCTAGATCTATTCACCTTTCCAAGGGAAACCTGAAGCCTAATTCCTGGAAAATTATTTCCTGGTCAAATTTGCATTGCTGGAGTTAAATGGGAAAGGTGAAGAGTTATCTCTTAGGCTGAAGTTCTGTGGATTCATGTAGAATATGGTTGGCCTCATGTAAATTTAACAACATAATCCTAATTTTTAAGGGATATTCTGTGCAGATTCCTTTCAAATAGGCAATTACTTGTTTGGGACCCCAAATACTGAGGGAATTTTTCTTTTTTTCCCCTCTTTTAAAAAATTCTTTAACAATTTTCTGATTTAATTTGCGAACCAGTCATAAGTGGTAATATCAACACCTTTCTTTTTCCTTTCAATAAGGAAGTTGTACCCCTCATTCAGAGTAGGCATTGGTTTTTAGGGATATTGAGGAGAATGCAGAGGTCAGGGCGGCCTCTTAGGGTCCTAAACCATCTTGTGATAGTGATGTTTGTGAAAATGGGGCATAAGAGGATTTTTAAAAATATTTTTTAGCACGAATGTCATAATAATTGCTAAAAAATTTTTCTCAGAGTGTGCATAAATCTCTTTCCCCCTCTGACTTTTCTGCTCTCTTTTGGCATTTTTTTTTAAATTTTTTTTTAATTTTTTTTTTTTTAATTTACATCCAAGTTGGCTCAGCCGCCTGAGCCACCCAGGCACCCCAACTGATATATTATGAAGAGGCTGTTTTTCTTACATTTCTTCTTCTGTGTGTTGTGTATTTTTTTCCCCTCTGACTGACTTTCAGATTTTATTTTTATCACTGTTTTCAGTAGTTTGATAATGGGTCTTGGTTTTTGTTAGTGTTTTTCCTGCATAGAGTTTGTTCAGTTTCTTGAATCTGTGAGTGTATAACATTTATCCAATTTGAAAATTGTGACCATCATTGCTCTAAATATTACTTCTGCTCTCTGTCCATTCTGGGACTTTAATTACCCATATGTAAGACTGCTTGATATCATCGCACAGCTCAATGATGCTGTTAATTGTTTCAGTTTTTTTTTTTCTTATTGGTACTTCATTTGTGGGTAGTTTCTATTGCACTGTGGATAGTTTCGATATCAGATTTCTTTAGCAGTACCTTCTTTACAGTTAATGACTAAGTTTTTTTTTTTGATAACAGAGCTTTAACTCTAGAAGTTTGGGGCTATTAAAACAGATGAACATAAGGGAAGGGAAACAAAAAAAATACAAAAACAGGGAGGGGGACAAAACAGAAGAGACTCATAAATATGGAGAATGAACTGAGGGAGACTGGAGGGATTGTGGGAGTGGGGATGGGCTAAATGAGTAAGGGACACCAAGGAATCTACTCCTGAAATCATTGTTGCACTATATGCTAACTAATTTGGATGTAAATTTAAAAAAAATTAAAAATAAAATTAAAAAAAAAGTATTGTTCATGTCTTACCTTAAATACTTGAATATAGATGTAAGAGCTGTTTTCATATCCTTGTCTTCTAATGTTGTCTATAGTATGCTTTCTTTTGATTAATTTATGGGTCATATTGTTTTACATCTTGAATATCTAGTAATTTTTAAAAATATTTACTTTTGAGAGAAAGAGAGAGAGAGAGAGAGAGAGAGAATGAATATGAATGAGGAAGTGAGTGAGCAGGCAAGGGGCAGAGACAGGGAGACACAGAATGTGAAGGAGGCTCCAGGCTCTGAGCTGTCAGCACAGAGCCCAACCTGGGGCTTGAACGCATGGACTGTGAGATCATGACCTTACCTGAAGTAAGATGTTTAATGGACTGAGCTACCCAGGCACCCCTAGTAATTTTTAATCGATGTCAGACACTGCATATTTGAGTTGTTGAGAGTATGGCTTTTGTTGTCTTTTAAAAAGTCGTCTTTTTAAGAATTTTAAAGACTTCTTTAAAGAAGTCTTCTTGTTTAAAGTTTTGAGGTCAGGTATAGTGTAACCTTTACTTTAGGATTACTTTAGTCCCATTTCTTAGGGGGGAGGACTCTACTTTTATTGTCACTACTTGTGGACCTTTTGGGGGCCCCCTCTGAATTCTCCATGTGGTCACTGGGGACTCTCCTCACTGGCTGTTTGGAATCTGAAAGTTTCCCAAATCTGTGCATTCAGCTCTTCCATCCCTAGTTACTCTTGGGGTCTCACTCTACACCTGCACATGTTCTGCAGAGATTGCAGATTATGTCAACATAGACTCTGAAGCTCTGTGTTTGTGTGCAACTACTCTCCTCTCTAGAAATCTTCTCTGCAACCTCCAGCCCCTTGAAATAAACTGAATTCTAATCTGTTTCCTCAATTCAGTAAGACCTCTATGTTTGAGACTCACCCACCCACCCCCTGCCCTGAACCCCATAGCTGCTCTGTTGTCAGGACTCTGTCTCTCGTCAGAAAGCTGGATAATCATTGGGATTACCTCATTTGTTTCCCTTCTCTTAGGGTTCACAGTTCTGTGTTCCTTATGATCCAGTGTCTGAAAGCTGTTTCATATATTTTGTCCACTGTTCTACTGGTTAAGGTTGAAGTTAGACCTGGTCTCTAACTTATTCCATCTTGGCCATCTCAGAATAAAACAAGACAGCTCATGTAATGTATAATTAAATTATCTGAATATTTAATCTGTCATTTTTGTCACCTCTGATTATTAAGGATGTTCGAAGCTTTTTTTTCCTGACTCCTTAGAGATTCAGTGGAAGGTGATGTTTTGGGTAAAACATCCTGTCTCTTCTCTGTTCAGCTCAGAGATGTTTGTCCCATCCAGGATGTCACAAAGGTGTATTATATCTACTGGTTTCAACAGGAAATAGTGCTATTCTATGGCTTTGTCTTAATAAGAATATGACAGTGAGTCCCACATTTCTGTGGACCTGAAGTCTGTGTTGACAGACAGGAATCAAGGGGCAGATAGGTTGTCTTTCTTGACTGCAAATACAGTAGTCCCCTTTTATCCATGGAGGGTATGTTCTAAGACCCCCAGTGGGTGCCTGAAAGGGTAGATAGTATTGAACCCTTCATATAATATGTTTGTTTCCTATACATACTGTAAAGTATAATTTATAGATAAGGCATGTAAAAAATTAATGACAATAACTGGTAATACAGTTGAACAATTAAAAGTATGTAATAAATATTAGGTCAATGTAGTCTCTCTTTTTCAAAATATCTTCATATTCTGTGTTCTTTGGGTAAATACCTGGTAGTGTAACTGCCAGATCATAGCGTAGTTCTATATATGCGCCCCGATGTTTATAGCAGCAGCATCTACAATAGCCACCTTACGGAAAGAGCCCAAAAGGCCACTGACTGATGAATGGAGAAAGAAGATGTGGCATATATATACAATGAAATAGTCCACAGCCATAAAAAAAAAAAAAATTGATATCATACCATTTCCAATGATGTGGATGGAGCTAGGTGAAATAAGTCAGAGAAAGACAAATACCACATGATTTCATTCATGTGCAATTTAAGAAACAAATGATCATAGGGGTAAAAAAGAGAGGCAAACCAAGTAATAGTCTCTGAACTATAGAGAACAAACAGATGGTTATCAGAGGGGAGGTGGGTGGGGGGGATGGGTTAAATAGGTAATGGGGATTAAAGAGTGCATTCACTTATTGTGATAAGCACCAGGTGTTGTATGTAAATGTTGAATTACTAAATTGTAACCTGAAGCTAATATTACACTGTACGTTAACTAACTGGAATTTAAATAAAAACTTGGAAAAAAAGAAACACAAAATATCTTAGTATTCTGTACTTACCTGTCATCTTGCTTTGATGACATGAGAAGATAAAATGCTTAAGTGATGAGGTGAAGTGAGGTAAATGATGTAGGCATTGTAGCATTAGGTGACTAATGACCTTCCGATGATATCTCAGAAGGAGGTTCATGTGCTTCCAGACCACAGTTGGCCTTGGGTAACTAAAACTGCAGAACGCAGAACCATGAATAAGGAAGGGTGAAGGAGCCTATGGTACAGGTAACATTGCTTGATAGTTCTGTCTTATCTTTTAATAACTTTCCTATGTCCACTAACTAGGTGTATGAACTTTTAGAAGTAACTTAATCTCTTGTATCTCTGTTGCCTTATCTTTATTTGTGAGTAAACATACTTACCTGGTAGAGTAATTGTGAGGATTAAAGGATTTAATATGTCAAGAGCTCAGAACCTAGTGATTGCTTAATAAATATTAGTGATTTTCTGCCTTCTTTACATATTTTTTTCTTAAAACTTAATGACCTCTACTTACACTTTTCAACACTGTTTCTTGCTAGCTAAGATTTTCATGAAGATAATTAAGTCAAAAAGTATAGTAGATTCCAGTACAGATTCAGGAAATAGGTTAATTCCTAGAAGTATTTTTCACAGATAGCTGAACATTTACTGATGACATTGCAAGATTGTAGAATGTGGGGCAGTCTACCAAGCAATGAAATCGGGGTATTTCAGACACTATAATTGGATATTTTAAGAAGTAAAAGAAAAATAGTGTACTTTGAAATGTATAATAAATAGTAATACCTTATATTTGGGTAGCATTTCAATCTGTTTTTTTCCAGATATCATTTCAGTTATCTCTGCTCCTTAAGCCATAGGATACTCAAGACTTATTTTAAAAAGTAGGATTCTGATTCTCATTAAGGTCTGATGACTTGTCCAGAATTATTATCTCTATTTCAGAAGAAACTTAAATTATTGAGTTGTTAAAAGATCGAACTCTCCTGGCTGGCATAGCTTACTGATGTTTGTTTAACTTAAAATTTCAGTTTCAATGACTATAATTCAGTCATACTGATAACCTTGGTGTACAAGGATTCTAGTTCTGGAACAGGAAAGAACATACTTGATTTCCTGAACTCTATGGATATTTACTATTTTTGAATATTACACTGAGAAATAACTTAGTAAAATATGGCTCTTGAAATACCTCTTAAAAAGTAAAGTGATACAGGGCACCTGGGTGGCTAAGTTGGTTAAGCATTTGACTCTTGACTTTGGCGCAGGTCATGATCTCACTGGTTGGTGAGTTTGAGCCCTGAGTAGGGCTCCTAGGTGACAATGTGGAGCCTACATGGGATTCTCTTTCTCCCTCTCTCCCTCCCCTTCCCTTCCCCCTCCAAAATAAATAAGTAAACTTAAAAAAATAAGCTGATATTAAGGAGGTAAGGAGAATAGAAACATTTCTCTAAGTTTTTTCCCTTCTTTTAAACTTATTAAATATACCATGTATTTAGTAAAAGATTCAGGTTAAATGAGCACTCAACTCTAGTGGATAAAAGAGGTGGCATTTTTAATATAACTACTTGTCAATTCTGAAAGGGAAATAATTTCACGATTAAAGACTTTGGCAATTCAAATTGTTACAGAGGTTTTATGAATAAAAAAGGATGTATAATTTTAATTAGGGTAAACGCAGTTCATCTCTTTGATTCAACAAAAATGATACTTAGATACTCCACTTTTAAATCAAGTTTATTACAGTTGGGGCTCTCACTTGGCCAGCTGGAACTGATCCAACATAGCACGTGTAATGTTTCAACTTTATTTTTTGGACTGAATACACTGGGGCCAAGTAGGCCCTTATGGCCTGAATTATGACCAATATTCATTGAATAAGTGAAACCACTTCCTATACAGCCCTGCTGAAATACCTCATGTTGGACAGCAGCACTGATCCAGGCCAACATGACAGGGGAAGGGCTTGTCTTGACTGATCTGCCATCCTCCTTGGGCGATTCCTGCATTTCAAGCCTCTCCCTCTCTTCCACAGGAATTAACACTACTTGTCCCTTTTTTTTTTTAATTGATTTTGCCAGGAAGCATTGGGAGTAGTAACTCACAATAAGCTATCAGTAGCTTCTTATTATTTCCCCAATCAATTTAAATTAAAAAAAAAAAAAAAAGAATCTGGTAAAAGGATACAGGCCTAAAGAACCCCAAATGGTAGAATTTTAGGTGTTAAAATGAGAATTTTTGGTCTTTGTGTATGGGAAACCATGCTGTACCAATTCAGTGAATATTAGTAAGTGGCATGTGCCCATAAATTAAGGAGGAAAAATTACGAAGAATCCTTATATGACAAAGGAAAAATTACTAAGAATCCCAGATAGAAATTGTGGAACATGAGCTACCTCCCATGGATGCTTTGTATGCTTACATGAACTAGCAAATAGTTACTGAAGTCCTCTTACATACCACAATTCTCCTGTCCATCTCAGCCAATGGTGGCTAAATATTTAAAATGGTAAGTTAGGATACATATAAAAAAATCATTTTCAGATTTATTGAAGCTTATATAAACAGTTTTTCTAAGGTATTAAAGTTACATATATTGTCTTAGTTTGGGCTGCTTTAAGAAAAACATCATAGATTGGGTGACTTAAACAGCAAACATTTAATTTTCACAGTTCTGGGGGCTTGAAGGTCCCACATCACAGTGCTGACTGATCAGGTTCCTAGTGAGGGCCCTCTTCCTGGTTTCTAGATGCCTGTTTTCTTGCTGTGCCCTCAAGTGGTGGAGAGCACAGAGAGAAGAAGCAACTTATCTGGTGTCTCTTCTTAGAAGGACACTAATCCCATTATGAGGGCCCCACCTTCATGACTTAATTACCTCCCATAGGCCCCATCTCCAAACACCATCCCCCTAGGGGCTAGGGTTTCAACATATGAAACCCTATTTGGGGGGGAAAACAAACATGCAGTCCATAATAAAGACATTTTCCTGGTACAAAATCCACGTCCTATGGTTGCCACGGGCAGTGCAGTATTGGTTAAGCACTCAGGTCTGGGAGTCAGACAGGTGGGGAGAAAGTGATCATTCTGAGCTTATCTTTTCTCATATGCAGACAGAAATGGATACCTTCTCATATGACCGTTAGGAAGATTAAATAGTATGAGGAAATCATACATGCCATTTAGCATGATGCCAGAAACAAAGGAAATGCTTAATAAATTGTAGTTACCGTAACATATTTAATGTTACTTATTATTTAATAGAAAATATTGCTTATGTGGGGGATCTTTTGTGTGGAGGGGAGGAATCAAAGAGATGGCAGCAATAGAACTAAGCATAAATAAAGTGAGCAAATTCAGGGGTCACTACAGTGGTCAGCCGCAGGGAGTGAAGAAGCAGCGACAGGGCAGGGAGAGAAAGACGTGCAATGGAACCAGCCACAAGAGGAGCATCAGGGAACATAGCAGCAGTGTGACTAAGCAGAGTCAAAGGTTTTTGTCAGAGCAGCCCTGGGTACACTGTGCTGCTGGCTCCTGTCAATGGAAACCCCACCTTATGGTAATGTCATTATAATAGGAAAGATGATGCACAAATGAGGAAATTATAATTACAAGGGGAGCCAAACATATTTTAATTAGCTCCACCTTGTGGGAAAGCTCTGGGTGGAGTAAGAAATGCAAAACTGAGAAGGAGCTCTTGCAGGAAATTGAGTTAGAAACAGAAGGGTTGTGTTGAGACTGTTGTTTTAAAACCCTTGGACACTGCTAATTTCTTCCTTGACCTGCTGACTCCACTCGAGTTGGTGCAGTTAATAGGTCACATAGGTGTTTGTGTCTTTCTGTTCTACTTGTTGGCATTATAGCTGTTAAAGAAACAGTGAGAAAAGGTGAAAGCCTCTTCTTCTGGTTCCTGGAGGAGGTTAGTGGAGTTCAGAGCAACCTCAGAGGACTGTTAGTGTTTTTCCCTAACACTGGAAAGAGTGGGCCTGCCCAGAGCAAGGAATAGAACAGGGAGTCAGTATTCATTATTTTGTTTCATATACATACAGGTGCACATATGTGCATATATAGTGTTTTTGGTAGGAGCTGTGCACAGAAGCATGATCCTCGGGCTCAGAAATTTTCAGTCTATTTGAAGAAAGCACACAGGAGAGAATTCTATGGCAAGCACATCTATATGGTCAATTTAATGCAGGGTAAAAGCACATCCTAACTCTTAGTGAATAAGGGAGTTTGTACATCAGGAGGGATGATGTTTGTATTGCCTAAGCCAACCTGATTGTGTAGCATCACTAAAGGAGGGTTTTATTTGGGCCTTAGAGTCTCTGGGCCCCCCCCCCCCCCCCCAACTTGGTGCAGATGCAGTAAACTCCTCTTTTTGACTTTTCAGATTCTTTCCTTTGCTCACCTTGCGTTTCAACTTCTGTCCGGTCTCTCAAACAGTAACACCTCAATTTGATTTCCTGCCCTGTCTCTCTATCCTATCACTATAGTATGGAGACTTGTTTTATATTCATAATCTTGCCTTTTATTTTTTGATTTCCCAGAGGACTTGCCATATTGTGGAAACAGGGCTATATAGCCACGGTGTAAAGGTAAAAGGGACAAGGTACAAATTGTCCCAGACTTCACTCTTGTTTTCTCTTACCCTTTAACAGAAACTTAAGACATCTAGAGACATTTCATATTCAGCCTTCTTCCAGCTTATTCTGTGGTCTGCGTTTGAAATGGTTCAATAGTGGATGGGAGTTCTATAATGCTCTAGGGAATTCAGATTAGGAGAAATGACCTTTTGGTATTCAATGGATAAATCCATACTTTGGGGATAGTAACTGCTACCTGCCTTCTCTGTAATACTTTTTTTTTTTTTTATTTTTTATTTTTATTTTTTTATTTTTTATTTTTTAATATATGA
>NC_064816.1:45368833-45389965 GCF_023721935.1 Panthera uncia
AGTCTCTTATGCTTTGGCTCTCTCCCACTCTAACCTCTTTTTTTTTTTTTTTCCTTCCCCTCCCCCATGGGTTTCTGTTATGTTTCTCAGGATCCACATAAGAGTGAAACCATATGGTATCTGTCTTTCTCTGTATGGCTTATTTCACTTAGCATCACACTCTCCAGTTCCATCCATGTTGCTACAAAAGGCCATATTTCATTTTTTCTCATTGCCACGTAGTATTCCATTGTGTATATAAACCACAATTTCTTTATCCATTCATCAGTTGATGGACATTTAGGCTCTTTCCATAATTTGGCTATTGTTGAGAGTGCCGCTATAAACATTGGGGTACAGGTGCCCCTATGCATCAGTACTCCTGTATCCCTTGGATAAATTCCTAGCAGTGCTATTGCTGGGTCATAGGGTAGGTCTATTTTTAATTTTCTGAGGAACCTCCACACTGCTTTCCAGAGCGGCTGCACCAATTTGCATTCCCACCAACAGTGCAAGAGGGTTCCTGTTTCTCCACATCCTCTCCAGCATCTATAGTCTCCTGATTTCTTCATTTTGGCCACTCTGACTGGCGTGAGGTGATATCTGAGTGTGGTTTTGATTTGTATTTCCCTGATAAGGAGCGACGTTGAACATCTTTTCATGTGCCTGTTGGCCATCCGGATGTCTTCTTTAGAGAAGTGTTTATTCATGTTTTCTGCCCATTTCTTCACTGGGTTATTTGTTTTTCGGGTGTGGAGTTTGATGAGCTCTTTATAGATTTTGGATACTAGCCCTTTGTCCGATGTGTCATTTGCAAATATCTTTTCCCATTCCGTTGGTTGCCTTTTAGTTTTGTTCGTTGTTTCCTTTGCTGTGCAGAAGCTTTTTATCTTCATAAGGTCCCAGTAATTCACTTTTGCTTTTAATTCCCTTGCCTTTGGGGATGTGCCGAGTAAGAGATTGCTACGGCTGAGGTCAGAGAGGTCTTTTCCTGCTTTCTCCTCTAGGGTTTTGATGGTTTCCTGTCTCACATTCAGGTCCTTTATCCATTTTGAGTTTTTTTTTGTGAATGGTGTGAGAAAGTGGTCTAGTTTCAACCTTCTGCATGTTGCTGTCCAGTTCTGCCAGCACCATTTGTTAAAGAGACTGTCTTTTTTCCATTGGATGTTCTTTCCTGCTTTGTCAAAGATGAGTTGGCCATACGTTTGTGGGTCTAGTTCTGGGGTTTCTATTCTATTCCATTGGTCTATGTGTCTGTTTTTATGCCAATACCATGCTGACTTGATGATGACAGCTTTGTAGTAGAGGCTAAAGTCTGGGATTGTGATGCCTCCTGCTTTGGTCTTCTTCTGCAAAATTACTTTGGCTATTCGGGGCCTTTTGTGGTTCCATATGAATTTTAGGATTGCTTGTTCTAGTTTCTAGAAGAATGCTGGTGCAATTTTGATTGGGATTGCATTGAATGTGTAGATAGCTTTGGGTAGTATTGACATTTTGACAATATTTATTCTTCCAATCCATGAGCAGGGAATGTCTTTCCATTTCTTTATATCTTCTTCAATTTCCTTCATAAGCTTTCTATAGTTTTCAGCATACAGATCTTTTACATCTTTGGTTAGATTTATTCCTAGGTATTTTATGCTTCTTGGTGCAATTGTGAATGGGATCAGTTTCTTCATTTGTCTTTCTGTTGCTTCATTGTTAGTGTATAAGAATGCAACTGATTTCTGCACATTGATTTTGTATCCTGCAACTTTGCTGAATTCATGTATCAGTTCTAGCAGACTTTTGGTGGAGTCTATCGGATTTTCCATGTATAATATCATGTCATCTGCAAAAAGCGAAAGCTTGACTTCGTCTTTGCCAATTTTGATGCCTTTGATTTCCTTTTGTTGTCTGATTGCTGATGCTAGAACTTCCAGCACTATATTAAACAACAGTGGTGAGAGTGGGCATCCCTGTCGTGTTCCTGATCTCAGGGAAAAAGCTCTCAGTTTTTCCCCATTGAGGATGATGTTAGCTGTGGGCTTTTCATAAATGGCCTTTATGATCTTTAAGTATGTTCCTTCTATCCCGACTTTCTCAAGGGTTTTTATTAAGAAAGGGTGTTGGATTTTGTCAAAGGCCTTTTCTGCATCGATTGACAGGATCATATGGTTCTTCTCTTTTTTTTTGTTAATGTGATGTATCCTCTGTAATACTTTTCTAACTGTATACCAGCTTTATTTGTCTGGTGTCCTTCTGCTATGTAATCTGGGAGCGACAGAGTGGGATGATGTGTAATCAGAGAAAGAGGTTAATTCAAATGAGGCTTGCCTGAACTGAGTGTAGTCAACCTTTGGAAAGCAGTGCTCTAAAATGGAAGGAGAACCAAGAAATGTTTTCATGCTTTGCCCTGCACCAGACTTCTCCCTGGAAATGTCCTGTGTCCTCAACGGACATTAATTAAACTCAAAGTGAAAGAAGCAAGTCTTGATGTTATTCTGCCCAGATTGTAAGGGGGATCTTTAAGTGTAAAGAAGCAATAACAGAGATGCGTGTGGGATCTGGGAAACTGAGAATCTGTTACTCTGATGATAAAATGTGATATTTTGTGACATTCGTGAAAATCATCCCTTTCATCTGCCTCTTTCCCAGGTGATGAGTTGAGTAGTGCTGGGAAATTTGATTCTACTTTCTTGTGATTTTTACCTTTAGAAGAAGAGGAAATTAGACCTGGGATGAGCCCTCTTTCAGTTCTATTAATATGTTTATTTCAGTGTTATTTGCATGCAAAACAAACTCTTAAATATATTCTCCTTGTAATCAAGACAAATACCTAAATATAGAGAGTAAAATATGAGACTTGTCTTCCACCACTGATCGTTTCTCACTTTGCCATCTTGGTGAAGTGAACACCTCTTTGTATTAATCACCTATTCATGGTCTCTGCCTGGATTTAGGCTTCCTCTGAACCATATACGGTTTCTAGTGAGTCTTCTTGCACACCACGTTGTCATCTGTGGTTTTCTCTGGGTTTGGATCTGTTTAGAATTGATCCTCTATGCTTTTCACATTTAGGGAGCGCTGGAGTATCTGGCTCATTGAGAACTTAAATACAGAATTTCTTCATTAGCAAATGGTACCCAAACAACATGCAATGCTACAGATTGATTTTGTTACGGAATTTTGAGTAGGTAGGATGGTGGTTGTGTATACTTGCTCTATATTTGACCTAATTTCTCCATCTAAATTTAGAGATGAGGTTAAGATTGTTTAAATGATTTGCCTCTAACTGTACTTTATGCAGAGTTTGTTTTTTTTAATTTATTAAAAATATTTTAATGCTTATTTTTTTAAAAATTAAAAAATTTTTTGAGAGAGAGCGAGACAGAGAGTAAGCGGGGAGGGGCAGAGAGAGAGGGAGACACAGAATCAGAAGCAGGCTCCAGGCTCTGAGCTACCAGCACAGAGTCCAACAAGGGCCTCTTGGATCGTGAACTGAGCTGAAGTCAGCCACCCAACCAACTGAGCCACCTGTAATGTTTATTTTTGAGAGAGAGAACATGAGCAGGGGAGGGGCAGAGAGAGAAGGAGATGCAGAATCTGAAGCAGGCTCCAGGCTCTGAGTTATCAGCACAGAGCCCAATGTGGGGCTTGAACTCACGAACTGTGAGATCACAACCAGAGCCAAAGTGGAACACTCAACCGACTGAGCCACCCAGTCACCCCTAGAGTTGAGTCTGTTAAAAGAAATCATTAACAGGGGTTAAACCAAGACTGCAGTAAGGTTCTTTGAACCTTGGTTTCATCCTCTTTCCATGGCAATATTCTGAATCTAAGTTTTTGATAAACTGTGAACATTTCTAGGCTGGACACAGTGTTAGTTGGGAGGTAGATATTTAAAACATAAGATTATGGTTTAAAGAACTACATTAATTAGCACAGACTTGCAGTAACATACTCTAAAAAAATTGGCCAACGCCCAAGAGAAATTGACCTCTGGGCAAAGAAGGATGTTAATAGAAATCAATAATGTGGTTGGAAACTCACCACATACAACTCTTTGCTTTCTATATTTTTCCTCTGACACTTTGAACATGAAGGTAAGGCTAATCACTTCTATCTTCCATTACTGGGTAGTTTGAACCTATAACACTGATTTAGCACAAATGAAGCTAATGAGTCAAAGGCAAGATATTGATGTTCCTCACAACAGATAAGTTTAATAAACTGTAGAGGGAAGAACGTGGATTTGGAATTAGGGGGGTTTCCTGTAGACTTGCGCTGAACTCTGCTCACCTACAACTGATAAATCCTTCATTCAACAAATATTTATCGAGTACCCACTACATGATAGGACTTGGGTATGTAGAATCCTAGGAATATGGAAGTGAACAAAAGAGACATGGTTCTCTCAAGGCTTTTAGTTGAATATGGGAGAAGGGCCTTCGATGAATAATGGCACAAAGAATTGTATTCAGTGAGATGAAAGGTGAAAAGAGCATGTTGGGATAATTGAGCCTTTATGTGCAATAGACAGAAGTTCAGTGTGGCTGGGAGACAGAGGTAGGAGCTGGGTCAAATATTTTCTTTGTCTGGCGGGTCCAATGACCTTTGTCAACAATCTGTAGAGAATTTAGACATTCTATCAGTGAGAAGAAAGTAAAGTATATAGGTTTGAAGCTTGATGTATTCTTTCCTGCAGGGTTTTCCTGAGAAGGAAAATCAATTTTCAAAAAACACTGTGTGACACTAGCTGTATTTGTATTTATTTAAAAGCCACGCCAAGTAGACCATCTACACTCTTGAAGCCTGAGTGATATCTTCTAGGATTTCATTAAGCAGCATTTCCTTTATCCCAAGTGTTGTTTTTCTTCTACAGAATTTCACTCAGAGTAACTTGGTAATCTATATACCAGGTTTAATTTATTCTGTTTAGGCGCTAATCACAAACTGCATTATTTATGTCGGAATCATTTTAAAATCTGTGCTTTGCACCTTCCAGACAAAATTAGAATTACAGTATGTAAACTGCACAGGGAAAGGAAATCTCTTCCAAATTAGATCCTCTGTGAGTTTAAATGTGGAAAAGTAGGTGCTATTTTTGTCATCTTATTTTTTTGAATAAATTTAATTTTAGAATAGTTTTAGATTTAGAGAAAAATCATACAGGAAGTAGAGTTCCCATATGCTCCACACCAGCTTCAACCTCGTATATTAATGTACATTTGTCATACTCAGTAAACAAATACTGATATGTATTATGAACTAAAGATAATACTCTTATTAAATGTTCTTAGTTTCCACCTAGTGTCCCTTTTCTGTCCCAAGATTATTCAGGATCCCATATCATACTCAGTTGTGATGTCTCCTTAGGCTTCTTTTGGCTGTGATAGTTTCTTAGACATTCCTTGTTTATGATGACCTTGACAGTTTTGAGGATATTGGTTAGGTGTTGTGTAGGATGTTCCCCAATTGGGACATGTCTTCGGCTTTTCTCATGATTAGACTGGGGTTATAAGTCTAGGGAGGAAGACCACAGAGGTAAAGTACCATTTTCATCACATCAGAGCAAGGGCATAGATTATTCACATGACTCATCACTGTTGATATTTATCTCCATCACCTGTTTGAGATCATGTTTGTTAGGTTGCTCTGTTACAAAGTTACTCTCCCTACACCACTTGATCCTTTACTCTTTGGGAGGAAGTCACTAAGTGTGGGCCACACTTAAGGAATGAGGATGCTGGCTCTTCCTCCTTTAGCTTGGAGTGTCTAAATACATCATTTGGAACTGTGCACAGGAATTTTCTTCTCCTTTATTTATTATTTAATCAATTATTTCACTCTGGACTAAGAGGTATTTATACTTTGGGTTATAATCCAATATTACTTTGTTGTTTGAATTCCTTACATTTTGGCCATTGGGAACTCTTTCAGCTGATTTCCATGTCTTTTGATGTGCCCCCTCTATTGTATGCTCTTTGGAATCAGCTCTTTTTCTTTTTCTTTTTTTTTCTTTTTTCTTTTTTTTCTTTTTTCTTTTTTCTTTTTTCTTTTTTCTTTTTTCTTTTTTCTTTTTCTTTTTCTTTTTCTTTTTCTTTTTTTCTCTTTTTCTCTTTCTCTTTCTCTTTTTCTTTCCTCTTTTTCCATTATAAAGAATGCTTTGTTGATTTAAACCATTGATAGCTCATTCTGTTATAAACCTTAAAGTAAAAAGACCCAAAACAACAAAGCAACCACTCCTCTGTCCGAACTGGAAATAACCTCCTTAGAAAAATTACTCTTTTGTCATGTTTTCTTTGACCTTTCATCCCTAATAGGAGACTCCAGTTTGTGAATTTCTGCTTTGGGTGCCTTTCTTGTGCTGTCAGGAAGAGTCCAGATCAGCAATACTTTTCTATGAAGGGCCAGATAGTAAATATTTTCAGCTTTGAGAACCAGAAGGTCTTTGTTGCAACTCTGCCTTTGTAGTATAAAAGCACCATGACAATATGCAAATGAACGGGGTAGCCATATAAAACTCTAGCTTTTAAAAAAAGTAGGCAGATAGCTGTCTGGGTTTGGTCTGTGGCCTGTGGTTTGCCAGTCCTGGGTTAAGAGAACTGCCTCTGCAGACATGAGTTCAGAACATCATTTACTGGCTGTGCGGTGGTAAACAAGGAGTTTAACTTTCAATAACCTCCAACATTCCTCAGCTAAATGAAGGGTGTAATAATAGCATTAATGCCAGTACTCTGTAGTGTTTAGGGTTTAAATGATAAAAAGTAGAGCCTGTAGCTCCGTGCCTAGCCCTTGCCTGTTAGCTGTTATTAGGGTGACTTTATAATTTTCTGCTATATTAAGACTTCTAGGAAGGAAAAGGGGCGATAGGAATAATTATGCTGGGACAGCCGGTATAAACACACTGTCTAGGGTCGGCCCAAGCATGTGGCCAATCTAGTTGGGATTATTAGAATCCTCTCTCTCATCTCCTAACACCTCCAATTTCCTGCAGATGTTCTGTTCTCCTGCTTCCTAGGGCAGGATGCAGCCAAGGCTGGGAAATTACCCTTCCCTTTTTATTCTCGTTTTTTGATCTCAGGAAATGACCTTATTAGAGGAGTCTTGGACTATATTTTTCGATCTGACTCAGCTTAGATACTTCATGTTAAACTGTGGTGAGTTTCTCCTCCAAGAACTGACATTTTGCAATTAAATGTGCTGTTGCACCCATGGTAAGATTTTATAGTAGCAGTTCTTTTTTTTTTTTTTTTTCCTTTCCCCCTTCTGCTTACACTGAATTTCCCAGCTCTTAACTTGGGACTTGTCATTTGCCATTTGTTTTGACCTCTGGTTACTGTGAGTCTTTTAGTCTTTGCCTTGTGTGCCTGCTTATCTTGTCCTGCTCCAGCCTCTCCATCTAATTACCCTCATTGGGAAGAGTCTGTTATTTCCAGGAGATTTAAGTCTTTTTGCTGCAGTTAGTTATTCCTGTTGTCTTGGCAGACAGAGGGAACAGAAGCCTGGCTGAGAGGGGATGAGGAGGCATTTGCAGCATTTGTCAGTTTGGTTTTGCCCTTGTGAGAGAAGGGGCTGAGTCGTCATTAGAATGTGGGTTTCTGGGTAGCTCCAGACACAAGGATGTAGATTCTTTAGCATTGATGCCCAGAGATCAGCATTGCACTAAGGGCTCCTGATGATTCTAATGCACTCCACAGTTTGAGAACCACAGCATTAGAGAATGTCTGAAAATGGAATATAAATTACAAAAAGCTATGTACAGTGTTATTTTGTAGACAACTCCACCTGAAATCAAAGATCTCTCTTCTGTGCCAGAAACCACTAGTACAACTCTAATCCAAGTGAGCTTTCAAGTTATTTTCTCTCTGATTACCTTTATCTTTCTTTTTTCTCAACTACCTGTTGGCTAAGGGAAGTGGGAAAGGGTCATTTCATTGGACAGGGAGAAAATAGTTGGGGATGGGGTTTTAGGGAGTTTTGGAGGGTGGGAGGTCATATGGCTGAAAAAGTTTGAAGAAGTTCTCCCAGGTGGGGTTGACTGAATGTGTTGGGGAGAATTCCAGAAATCCTAGCATTGAAGTTGAATAGCATCTGTGTTGATGTAGTTCTTGGTCACATTTGTAACAAGCCTCTAACTGATGCATGTACCATGCTAGATACTACTGGGGAGATTAGAGGCCTAATTCCTTGTCTTCAAAGAGCTTTTGTTCTTAGGGGCAATCAAAAAATGCACAAATGAAAAATACAGTAGTAATAAAACTTACATGATTATTAAATGTCTCCGCTCTTCTATTGGGTAGCTCAAAGGGGATGGGTTTTTGAAAGGAGAGTCTTGGGATAGCCCTCAAAGGATGAGCATGATGAAGGAATAAAAAGGTAGTGAGAATTTTAGATGGACATATTGTCAACAATGCTCGGAGTAAACAATATGCATCATTGGCGTGAGGAAGGATAAGTTGTTCCATCTGGTCAACCCAGTATCTGGGAGCAGGGGGAGAGAGGGGGGAACATCAGCTTGGGGTCAGATAATAAAAGGTCTTAAAGCCAGACTGTATATTCTGTTAAAGATCATAGGGGTCTATAGGGGATTCTGATAATAGAGGAATAATATACTAAGAATTATATTTTAGAAACGTTTATTGCTATGTTTTGTTGGGATGACTGGCGGTTGAACTCACTAGAAGGAGTGAGGTGGTTAAAGAGGGTCTTTTGACCCTAAGAGTTTGACAAAGGGGAGCATAGTGGAAGGTAGAGAAGGGAGGAATGAGAAGACACTGCAGAAGAACCTGAGTTCCTGGTGTTGTGCTGAGGCCCTTGCTTGGTTTACCTCAATAACTCTATGACATATTATTTCTATCCCCATTTTAGGGGTGACGAAATTAAGGCACATAATAGTTACGGTGCATGTTTAAAGATAGCTAATGAATAAAAGCTATAGGACTCTACTGTCCAATATGGACACTAACCACATGAAGCTATAGACATTTAAATTTAAATATTTAAAAACCAGGCCCTAAGATGCCTGCACTACATTTCAAATGCCCAATAGATACACATAGCTAATGGCTACCAGACTGGACAACATATAGATAGAGAACATTTCTGTTAATGCAGAAAGTTCTGTTGAACAGATGTGAACCTGCACACTGTAACTCCTGAGCCTGTGTTCCCAGGGCACAAGTGAGCAAGGGACAGAGGGAGAGAATCCCAAGACGGGTGGGGAGGCGGGGGGAGGGTGGACAGAGAGGAAGGGTGGGAGGGAAAGAGAAGTAAGGCTCCTGTTTCAACCGATGCGGGGCTTGAGCTGACTCGAAGTGGGACTTGAACCCACAAACCGTGGGATCATGACCTGAACCGAAGTCAGATGCTTAACAGCTAAGCCACCCAGGCACCTTCTTGAGCCCATGTTCTTAAACAATTCACTCTAGTACCTACCTTTACAAAAAATTGGCTTCTGATTGGATAGCTAGCCCCAAGGGGGGAGAGTTAGATAGGATTAGTGGTTTCTTTATCAATATATTAATGAAATTTATTATAAGCCTAAATCTTGTAAGTCTTTTCAGTGTGTTAGGTTAATTTAAATTATACTGGGGGAAAGTAAGCTGATATTAATTAAGCACACTGTATCTCTACATGGTGACAATATGCCTTAGTCTTCTTAGAGGTACAGATTACAATGTGTTTGCAGTTGGGGCCTCATTTCTGATTCGAATTTTCCATTTGGCAGGTTAGCAGCTTGGAAAGACAGCATAATGATTGTTTTAAGCCCTGCCCCCTCTCAGGTTTCTCCTTAAACTGCTCTTCAGCTCAGTTCTGTACTTTTAAATGGGCTACAAAAGTATACTGAGAAGATGGATGTCTTTCCTCCCTGAGCACAATATTGCTAAAGCAAGGTTGCCAATTATATTGCTGTGCGATACAGGATCTGGGATAATGTTAAACTACAGAGACATTTATTTCCTTATTTCAAATGAAAATGTAGACTCTCACAGCTCTTAGGAGGAGCTGGTGTATAGTTTTTCAGCTATTAGGATAGTGATCTTGCATTTCCTGTAAACACAGACATTTAGCCAAAATGTTTTACCAATTCATAACATAAGGTCTAGGAAGGCTGCACCTTTCTTTTGAAGAGAGTGGCTGGGAGGGCCTTATCAGAATGTTGTGTTTATGAATTGTTCTGCTAAGTGGTATTGTGCTGTCCCCCAGCTGTGCTTTGCCTTGGTTACTGCAGGGTGCTCGTGCAGCACTTTGGACTTCATGCTCATATATTATGCAAGACTGGCTTCTCTAATTTTGTAGCTTCCCTTCTGAATTCTTCTTTGCCAAGCGCTTCAGAGTATACATTTGTGGTATGTGATTTTTTTGTGTGACTTTACAAAGAATTATAACAAGGCCAATTTATGGGTACATTCTGAGAATTCTGATGTCTTACCCTTGGGAAACCTCCAACACTTGCTGATAAATAATCTTTTTCGGTCTTTTTCCAAGGTTCAGATTCTGGTCAAGTTTAAAGGTCAGTACTTTGGAGTATAACTTTGGTTGAGCCCTGGAGTATCATTTAATACTTACCAAGCATAACTTGCTAAGTGGAACGTCCTCATGTCAAATGGACTCTTTTGCCTGTGGGTTTCACTGTGTATTTGTCTGCGTCCTTCAACGCCCTCCCAAACTTGGGATATATATTCAGGCTTCCACCTTATGCTGAAAGCAGGGCCCCAGACTTAGGATGAAGATAATAAAGGAGATTTTCATTTTATCGAATGTATGATACTAGAGTAAGCCATTTTTAGTAAGCCATTTTTTCAGAAATTTTGCAACGGGTGCTATGTTTTAAGTTAAATGGAGTTATATGAATGTATACGCTTTTTCAACATAAATAATTTTTAGAATTTACTTAGTTCTGTACTGGGGAACTTCAAGGAATAAGATACCTTATTTGACTCTAGGCAATTTGCTTTGGTTGGAAGCTGATGGGTTGAGGAGAAGAATCATGCTGTTCCTTCATTGCCGATCCAAAGGGGAGACCCGGAAGACCATGTACTGTCCTGGGTACAGCTAGGTGTGTAGAATCCTTTCTTGACTGTCAAAGTTACTCCCATCCCACTCAAGATGCCATGCAGTGGGTGCATGGCAAACCTGACAATGCCATGTTGGAAAGGAAAACGGGCCATGATTATGTGTAGCCAGAAAATTGGGAGAATGGGAAAACTGGGGAACCAAGGGCTACTTTCCTGGTATCCACAGCACTTTGTTTTCCTTTCTTTTTTTGTACTGCCTTAGTGGGACCTATAAGAGTTTACTACACATCAGAAAATATTTAAAATTTTATCTCCTCTCTTTTTGATATTCATTGTCTAACTAGTGACGTTCTAGCAACCCAGAGACCAGCCATGGTAACATTAGTGAAATTACTTAGTCTCTCAGATGCTTCATCTAAAAAGTGGGATAAAAAATTTTTAAAAATGGAATGAAAATCCTACTGATTTGATAGTATATGCATCAGTCAGGTAGGACTGCTACAATAGCATGCCAGAGGCTGGGTGACTTAAACAATTTACTTTCTCACCATTCTGGAGGCTGGAAGCCCATGGTTGAGGTGTTGAAAGGGTTGGTTTTTCCTGCTATCTCTTTTCTTTGGTTGCAGACAGCTGCGTTCTCACTGTGTCCTCACATGACCCTTTCTCTGTGTATGTGCCTCCTTGTTGCCTCTTCCTTTTGTTAAAAGGACACCAGTCCTGTTAGATTAGGACTCCACCCTTATAACCACATTTAACCTTGGTTATCTCCCTAACGGCTCTATCTCTACATACTATCACATTGGGGGGTTAGAGCATCAACATACAAGCTTTGGGGGGGGGCACAATTCAGTTCCTAATAGCTTAATTTTGGATTAAATGAGGTCATGTGTGAGGTGTTATCCTAGTGTCTAACAGATAGAGACCAGTCATACATAAAATGACTCAATTAACTGAGTGCCTGCAGATGCCAGGCACTATTCTGGTGCTAGAGATACCAGTGAATAAAACAGATGTAAATTTGTGCTGTTAGGGAGTTTATGTTGTGTTGCAATTGGTTATCATTAGCAGAAACACTAAATAACAACTCATACAAACCTTATTCTATGGCTGCCTAGAGAATTTTATTGGGGTTCTGGTTGGTAGAGTGTAGCTAGTCCACTGTAGCAGAAGGTTTGGACTATGAGGGGAATTTGGAATATCTTCTGGCTCTAGCTTTAACCATGGACCTTGACAATTCCTTGACTACTTGGAGCCATTTTTCTTGAGCTCCAAGAAATGTAAGAAATGACTAGGGACTGTTTTACTCAATGATGTCTATTCTAGAGAAACCTGAAGAAGTTCTTAGAGGCATTCATATTTAAGGTTGCTCCTGGCTCAGGCTTCATATTTCAGAATGCATTTACAGAAAACGTTATAAGGGTCTCCAAAGTATTTTTCTTGTATGCAGTGGCTCAATTACTTTGATTTTTAAATCCATACTTGGCATGGGAAAAATAAATCTCATCTGAAAGGCGGGTGTTCAGGATGAGAAAAAAGAATCAGGTTGATGCTTTGAATATCCAAGCACATTAACTTTATTTTAAAATTCAGTGCTATGTTATTGAATTGATTGTATGTCATAACTATACTGAGCAGAAAACTAACTTCTCAAAATGAGATTTTACAGAAATTCAAAAACAATAAGCATGAGATGGATATTTACAGGATGTCCACATTTTCATAACTTTGGCAGGCATGGATGTTTCATATATTAGAGACAATTTCCTGTAAATGAATTTCCATTTAAAGTTAGTTCTTATCCATTTGCTTGTCTTCCTCCCATCCCAAGCCATCTGCGTGGTCTTTTATAAATGGCATATATCATTTTTATTAAAGCCTTTTGCATCTTCTAAGTTTTGAAACAAGTTGTGAAGCCAAAATCATTGAGGATTTATGTTTTTAGACTAAAAAACAGCAGCTTTATAGGTTAATTTAACAATTTCTAAGCCACACCATACATTGTCTGGATATGTGCATGGTTCTGACTTGAGGCTTTTGTTGTTAGATCTTTCATAATTGTCAGCATCATGAGAATTACATTATGTCTCAGCAATACGACTAGAAACGGGCATTGCCACGCTTCATTTCTCCAGCTCTCCTGTTTCAGCCTAGCTTCTTATTTTCCCACATAGCTTTTGTCCTCTTTCCCACCTCTCAATCTGAGTTGAGAAATGTTTGATTCTAACAAATTCATCAAACTAAGGATTCTAACAAATTCAAATTATTTTGAGAGAGAGCATGTGTGAGCAGGGGAGAGGCAGAGAGAGAGAGAATACCAAGTAGACTCTGCACTGTGAGAGTGCAACTTGACACGGGGCTCAAACCCACAAACTGTGAGATCATGACCTGAACCAAAATCAAGAGTAGGCCGCTTAGCTGACTGAGCCACCCAGGTGCCCCTCTATTGTTTTGTTAGTTTGTTTATTTTATCTAATCCCTTTATACACATTTATTGAGCTCTATCACTTGGTACACTCAAGATAAGCCCAGGAGGAATCTGAGAAATAAAAGTCTCTGCCCTGGAGAGGACCATTCATGTAGAGATGAGATAGAAACATGTGAGCACAGAGCAACAGCGGGGATATAAAAGTTGACGGGAGGAAAGGTGGATGGGAGCTCATGGGCAGATCTCCCACGGGAGCTGCTGTTACGATAAGTGAGGTAGGAGTCTGAAAAGTTCAATGCTAGCTGGGAGGGCCTTTTGTGAGTCTAAGCACTTGATCATTGTTTTACTCTCCTGTGCCTTCTGTGAGCAAGATAAGTGGTCAGGTCTCAGCTGGAGATGAATCAGAGGCTGTCCCTGTTCACGAAGAGCCCACGCTTATTTTTAAGCTGGGGCTATGAGTCTGGTCTGCAGGCAGTCACAGGAAAAGGCCAGCTGAACAGACTGTTCTTGGCACCCTTCCATTCCACCCTCGTCTTCAGCCTCTTCAGGGTGAGTGAGCATGGATAAACACCAGAAAGCATTCTTACGGAGGTCATGAGAAGTACCTGGTACCCCTTCTCCCACCAGATTCTCTGTGCCTTCTCATCATCAGGGCCCTTGGTGCTGGGGGTCTGTGGTAGAGCTCAGGGGAGAGGAAATCTGTTCCTGGAGTGGATGATAGCCATGTGGCACTGTGTGGACTTCCACTTCTCCCTGCTGCTTCTCAGGAGACAAGACTCAACCCATGACAGTGCCTTTTCCTTGCTGGGCACAGATGGGGCCTCACTATCCTTCTCAACACAGGGCTTTGAGCAGCCACTAATGGCTGATCATTAATTAGCATGTGAGTCGAAATATTTTGGCTTTTCTTGTCCTAGAATTTTGAAAGAAGGGTTAAACATGTACTTTATTCCCAGGATTCAAAATTATGAGCTTTCCTCTATCCCCCTTGAGCCTCCCACTTAGTTTATGAGGGTGGAAAAGCAGACAGGCTTAGGAGAAAAGCCTCATTCAGGGTATGTTGGGTGGTGTTGGCTTTTGTCTAGGGAACCCATGCGGTCAGAGACGAGGTGTCATATGGCTCCTGATATAAAAGAAGCCTAACAGACAATAGGGACAGCCAGCCAAGTCAGTCAGGTAGCTTACATAAGGAAAACACTTTAAGTTTCCTTGTGTTCAAGGGCAAAAATAGGTGTTGGAAGGCTTTATATGTAGTCCTAAAATTTGATTTCCCCTGCTTTACCACCTATCTTTCTAAAGCTGTCCTCCCCTATGACAAGTCTCACCTCAAGTGTTGCCTGCCCCAGGACACCTTTATTATTATTTTTTAATTAAAAATATATTTTTAATGTTTGTTTATTTTCGAGAGAGGCATAGTGAGAGCTGGGGAGGGGCAGAGAGAAAGAGGGAGGGAGACACAGAATCTGAAGCAGGGTACAGGCTCTGAGCTTTCGGCACAGAACCCAATGCAGGGCTCGAACCCATGGACCCTGAGATCATGATCTGAGCCGAAGTCAGAGGCTTAACTAACTGAGCCACCCAGACCCCCCCCCTCCCCCAACCAAGACACCTTTATTACCACTTCATCTTCCTGGTACTGTTCTTGCCTCTGAACTCTTGTCATCTTATTCTCAGAAACATTCATCTGCACTTAATCACGTATTGTCCTGTGTCATTGGAAATGCTTTCCATTTCCAGGAAGAATCTTCTCATTTCCTTGAGCAAAGGAGCAGTTTCTTTCTAGAGAAGTCTCATAGTTGGTTTAAGACTAATGAGAATTTATAAAATGGTAGATCGAGAGATACTGAGGACACAAACACAGGTAATTTACAGGACCTTCCCAAAGGTGTGCTGGAGGAAGTATGTTCATCTATCACAAGGGAAAAAAGACGTTCCATGGCCAAAATCGTATGGACAAAGTTGAGTTAGGCAAAATTTAAGAATAGAATTAATAAGGCAAATCTAATCATTGCTACCATCTATTGGACACTTGCCACGTGTCAGACACTCTGTTAAGTACTTTACCCACATCACTTCAAAGAATTTCCTTAATAATTTTATGAGGGAGGAATTACTTCATTTCTGTTTGTAGATGAGACAATGGAGGCTCAGAGATGTTAAATAATCTGCTAAAAATTCACAGCTAATAAATATGGGTGTTAAGAAACTGAAATGTATCTAAGCCTAGTGTTAGGTTCTAATCACAAGATTTTTAAAATTTTCTTTCAGAGCCTCCCAAAGCTGTTAGTCCTTTTCTATGTATTTGGAATCTCCAAGAGAAAGATAAAATAGACAGCATTTTCTAAGCATAGTTTTAGAAGCCATTTTTTTTCCCTCAAATTATCTTGAGACTAGTGTTCTGAGGAATATGTCTTGGGATAAGTAGAACTCAGGTTTTATTATACATACAGTTTTATCTTTATTAACAAGCTTTTATAGCCACTGTCGTTTAATTCTTATAACCTTGGCACAAGGTACATTAGGCATTATTATAGCCATTACACAGGAGGAAATTTAGGTAGATCAAATTCAAGTAACTTTCTCAAGTTTCACATTAAATCACGGAAGAGCAGAGATTGGAATATAGTCAAATAAGGGAGACCTACGAGAAAATGAAGTAAATTCTCACTACTTGTACTGCCAGTTATCAGGATGCGATGAAGACTGTCTTTTGATAATAATGACCAACATTCATCAACTTAAAGATGAACTTGGGTATATGTTAAGTATCGCTTCTCTGTAGAGTTGTGTCATGCTTGGGACACTTGTTAGAAAAGGTGAAAGAACCATTAATGGATTGGAAATATGCCACACAGCTTGCCAATCAACATGGAAGGAATGGGCCATTGATAAAAGCAATATTTTAAAGAAAATCTTTCAGTTAAACTATAAATGTGTATAGGTTCAATTAAGCGAAATACTTGTCCTTACACATGGAATAAATGATTCGTTTACCTGATTGAGGAAGACATACCAGTCTGGCCTTTTTTTTTTTTTTTAATTTATTATTTTTTTTAATGTTTTTATTTATTTTTGAGACAGAGACAGAGCATGAACAGGGTAGGGTCAGAGAGAGAGGGAGACACAGAATCTGAAGCAGGTCCCAGGCTCTGAGCTGTCAGCACAAAGCCCGACATGGGGCTCGAACTCAGACTGAGAGCTGAACTCACATGACCTCATGAACGCATGACCTGAGCTGAAGTCGGACGCTCAACCGACTGAACCACCCAGGCGCCCCCGGTCTGGCCTGTTATTGGACATTTAATGATGAGCCACAAACAGAGTTTTCATGTTAAGTCATCACTATAATAGATGGCCATAAAACAGGTTTTTTTTTTCTCCACTATCAATGATTTCATCATTAGCTTTTGTCCAGGTGTTAGCTTATTAACTAAGTGAACTGCCTTAATACCTTGTTCACTGGTAAATAAATTCACATTGTTCAAGGCCAATTATCAAATCATAATACCTATTTATCATATTGATCTCTATAGAGTTTTTCACCTGTATTCACAGTAGCATCCATATCATCACTATTAATGTCCTTATATTTACATGTATTTTACACCACCATTTCCCCATTCCCAAAGAAAGCATAGTTGGTTTATCATGGGTAAAGTTGAGCATTTCTTCAGTGACTGCTTAGTTTCACTTGATAATTTTTTTGGTAAACGAGGTGGTCTGCTACTTTTTATTACATGCATGGAGTGTTTTGAATATTCACATGAAAGTCCATTTCCAAGCCTTCATTTTCAAAATCTGTTCCAAGCATTTGTTAATATTGATTTACCAATATCATGCCAACATTAACTGTGTCAATGTCATCCTCAAGATTGACCTCTTGACGGGAATGTTGAATCCTTTAGTTCCTTGTTGAGTATAGCAAACATAGAATCTTTTAAAAAGTACTTGTACCTATTCTTTATGAACTACAAAATTCTTTGGTAATGGGACTTTGTTATAAATATCACATTGTGAGGAAATAGACACCAACAACTTTATTTTTCATGAGAAGTTTGGGAGAGAGATACATAGATACACAATTTTCTTCCAGTCCAATATAGGCTTCTGGTAAAAAGTATTGTTGAATCCGTCACAAAAAGATTTCTCTGATTACCTTTGGAGATTCAGCCATGCTATCACAATTGGCAGGAATTACTTCTTTTTTGTGCCTGAATAATATTTTATATGTATGAAATTTCACTTTTTCTTCTCCATTCATCTGTTGACAGGCACTTAGGTTGTTTCCATATCCTGAGTTCTGTGAATAGTGTTAAAGTGAAAATGGGGGTACAGATCTAGATTAAGATACTGACTTGGTTTCCTTCAGGTAAATACCCAACAGTGAGATTGCTGGGTCATATGATAGTTCGATTTTTAATTTTTTGAGGAAACTGCACACTGTTTTCCATATTGGCTGTACCAATTTACATTCCCACCATTACTTACCTCTTGTCTTTTTGATAATAGCCATTCTGACAGGTGCGAGGTGTTATCTTCTTGTGGTTGTGACTAGCATTTCCCTGATGATAGTGATGTTAAGCATCTTTTCATGTGTCTGTTGGCCATCTGTATGTCTTCTTTGGAAAAGATATCTATTCTGGTCCTCTGCATACTTAAAGAATTAGGTTATTTGTGTTTTGATATGGAGTTGTACAATTCCATATATATATATATATACATATATATATACATATACGTATATACATATATATATATGATATTAATTTCTTATCACATACATGGTTTGCAAGGATTTTCTTCTGTACTTTGCCTTTGTGTTTTATTGTTTCTTTGCTCTGAAGAAGCCATTTCAATTTTCACAACTTTTCAGGTTTTAGGATTAAGAATTGGGGATGATGGCCCTTGTATTTCCTGAGTTAAATGCTCCTTGTTAGTGCTCCTGTAGTTTTTTTGCACACATATTTGGCATGACACTTGGCATGTTGGCTCGAAGATACATGTTCACTTCTCTTTTTTGAAAACATTTTTGAGTCTAGTTGACACACAGTGTTATATTAGTTTCACGTGTACAATGTAGTGGTTTGATGAGTTTATAGGTTATGCTGTACTCACCACAAGTGTAGCCCTCCTCTGTCATCATACAATTGTATTATAATACCATTGACTGTAATCCCTATGTTTTTCCTTGTATTCCCATGACTTATTCCATACCTGGAAGATCATCTCTCTTTTAAAAAATTTACATCCAAGTTAGTTAGCACAGAGTGCAACAATGATTTCAGGAGTAGATTCCTTAATGCCCCCTACCCATTTACTCCATCCTCCCTCCCACAACGCCTCCAGTAACCCTCTGTTTGTGTTCCATATTTATGAGTCTCTTGTGTTTTGTCCCCCTCCCTGTTTTTATATTATTTTTGTTTCCCTTCCCTTATGTTCATCTGTTTTGTCTCTTAAAGTCTTCATGTGAGTGAAGTCATATGATATTTGGCTTTCTCTAATTTCCCTTAGCATGATACCCTCCAGTTCCATCCACGTAGTTGCAAAGGGCAAAATTTTATTCTTTTTGATTGCTGAGTAATATTCTATTGTAACTCCATTGTGTGTGTGTGTGTGTGTGTGTGTGTGTGTGTGTATGCATGCCACATCTTCTTTATCCATTCATCCATTGATGGACATTTGGGCTCTTTCCATACTTTGGCTACTGTTGATAGTGCTGCTGTAAACATGGGGGTGCATGTATCCCTTGGAAACAGTACACCTATATCCCGTGGATAAATGCCTAGTAGTGCAATTGCTGGGTCATAGGGTAGTTCTATTTTTAGTTTTTTGAGGAACCTCCATACTGTTTTCCAGAATGGCTGCACCAGCTTGCATTACCACCACCAGTGCAAAAGAGATCCTCTTTCTCCACATCCTCGCCAATACCTGTTGTTGCCTGAGTTGTTAATGTTGGCCATTCTGACAGGTGTCAGGTGGTATGGAAGATAATCTCTTACCCCTTTTTGTAATAAACTATGAGGAACCATGCCTAAATCATGCTTTTCTATGTGCCTATGAATTCAGAAACTCTCAGTAAATGTTGGTTGAATGAATGGATAAATAAATCAAGTGACTTTGATGTCTAGGAGAGAGTAAGTGGTGTGGGCCGAAGTGTATGGGAGAAGATGGATGTTAGAACTGGGAAGTATGTTTATACAAGTTTCTCAGCTTTTGCGGTATTGATGTTTTGGGCCAGGCAGTTCTTTGATATGGGCGGCTGTCCTGTGCATCACAGGGTGTTGAGCAGCACTCTTGACCTTTGCTCATTAGATGTTAATAATATCATGCTCTCACCTCCCATAAAAAACATCTCCAAACAGCTGGTGTACATAGTCTTGGACTTGAGAGTTATGCACACCTGAGTGAAAATATTACTGCCTTTTACAAGTTGAGAAAGTCAACTTGTTAGAGCCTCCAGTGTCTCATGTATAAAATGGGGATAAGAATAGTACATATTTCCTGAAATGATTGTCAGGATTATGCTGAGAGTATACAAGCCTCCTGGCAGATAGCGAAAACACAATAAAAGATAACTTTGAAACCCTGTTGCAGTACCTTGGATACACACAGCATTCGGCTGTAGGGTCAGTAGCTCTGTATCTATTTCTTTCTCTGTATGTCTCTATGTCTCTGTCTCTGTGTCTCTCTATCTCTGCTTCTCTGTTTCTACATCGGGTTCTCTGTTTCAGTATCTCTGCCTCTCTATGCCTATCTCTGTCTTCTCTGACTTTAAGTCTTTGTGTCTCTTTGTATCTCTGTGTCTGTCTCTGTGTCCCTCTATGTCTTCCTCTCTCTCTCTCTCTGTCTCTCTCTCTCTTTACTGGATTCTGTGTGTTTCTCTCTCTATGCATGTCTATCTGTGTGTCTCTATCTGTATCTTTGTGTCTCGATATCTCTGTCTAGCTCTGTGTCTCTATATCTATCTAGCTCTGTCACGCGGATGTGGGAAGGGAGTACATCAATATGATAGAGGCAGGAAGCATTGCCCTTCCAACTGAAGTAGTCAGGGCCAAATAACAGAGAGCTTTGCCTGCTTAAAGGTAGAGCAGGGAAGAAGTTCCTGTTAAAGAGGTAATCTCCATGAGAATAAAAGGTACAGCATAGGGAATATAGCCAATGATATTATAATAGCATTGGACAGTGGCAGATGGTAGCTATATTTATGGTAAGCATAGCATAACATTTAAACTCTTCAAGTAATGGTGTATGCCTGAAACTACTGTAACATCAAGCACCAACTATACTCACATAAAAAAATTAGGACCACCCCCTCCAAATAGTGATTACTGATATATTTGGATTAATCCTAAAAAATAGCAGAATCTGGTAGACATGTGTACATTTGGTCTGATACAAAATTGGGAGATACTTAAGTTTCTCATTAGGAACATAGTAATCTTCCAGGAGATTCTGTGGATGGGAGAGATTGGGTCAGGGGATGAATCAGGATATGATTATAGCAATTTAGATATGAGGCAGTAAATGTGGTATCAGAATGGTGGAGCTGCCATGGTCAAGAAATAGTTGAAGGAAGTAGAAATGGGTGTGTGACTGGCAGGGTGATCTCACAGTTTGTGAGTTCGAGCCCCACATCGGGCTCTGTGCTGACAACTCAGAGCCTGGAGCCTGCTTCAGAGTCTCTCTCTGTCTCTCTCTGTCTCTCTCTGTCTCTCTCTGTCTCTC
>NC_064816.1:45389975-45413226 GCF_023721935.1 Panthera uncia
GTCTCTCTCTGTCTCTCTCTGTCTCTCTCTGTCTCTCTCTGTCTCTCTCTCTCTCTTTCTCTCTCTCTCTCTCTCTGCCCTCTCCGCCCTCTCCCATTTGTGCTCTGTCTCTCTCTCGCAAAAATAGATGAACATTAAAAAATTAAAAGAAATAATACAATGGTGATGACATTGCCCATCTCGAAGGACTGTTTTGTGGTGGTTTGAGACATTGTGTGCAGTTGAGCAGGAAGTATTAGGCACTCAGTAAGGGGTAGGTACAATTTACAGGGCTCAAGGAAGGAGGGAGATCAGAGTTGAGTTGTTTTAGAGCGTGAAGGAATAGCATAGACGGCGAGTAGAAGCAATCTGGTTTTATGGGGACCAGCCTAATTTAAATCAGATTGTAAGGATAAGTAAATTTTCTAAAGCAAAGGAGACTTCCAGCAAACCAGACTTCGATTTTATAGCACCATTGGGCATCTGTGTGCCCCAGACCAGGTCATTTATAGTTTTTACGAGCCTAGATAGATTTGGAACACTTAGGTTTGCACTTGAATACAAAATCCACCCCCTCCAAGAAGTGCCATGAAATACGAGTGAAGAAATCCCCGATATTGTTTATACTACAGTGCGGATGGGGAACATGACGAATGAGAGTAATAGCTGGTAACCCATATTAGATCACGATGACAAGGAAATGCATTGTTGGGAACTTTCCTATAAAGAACGGATAGTACTATCAATCCATTCTCTCCGTTGGAAAGTTACTTTGTGAGAAATTATCCTTTCCACTTCTACTTTGCCTTTTCATAGTACCCTGGTTTGATTTAATGCCTCTTTCTCGACGTCTGCTTTTGCACAAAATGCCTTTTGCTTTTCTGATGCCGTGCCACTCATTGGTGATCATTAATTTACCATGCTGGGGTTTGCTGCGGTGTTTAGTAGGCATTGTGATAGTGTTTTTATTTGTGTATTTTTTGGTTATGTGTGTCTGTGAAATTGGCATGAGCTTCACAGGGGCTTTTGGCTGCTGGCTTTGGAAAGTATATATCTAGCAGTTTTAAAATCTACTCCATCTCTCTCTGATCTCCCCTTTCACATTTACTTGGTGGGTTTGGTGTGAGATTGGGATAAACGTGATCTGGGGGTTGGTTTGCTTTTTTCCTGCCCTGTATTCCTTCCCTCTGCTTCTGATAAATCATACCCTGCTGTTCTGTTGGAGGCTTACTGCCAATTCCATGTTGTTCTGGTTGTACTGTCAATCTTGACCCCCCTGGGAACGACCTGTCATTCATTTTGGATACTCCATTCTCCAGTGACAGCGGATGGTTTATAGATGGGCATTTTCATTCCTTCATTCATCAGTATTTTCTGAGCACCTACTATGTGTTAGTGTGGGTACACCAGTTAGTGTGGGTACTACACCAGTGTAGTGTGGGTACACCAGTAATCCCAGTAGGTTCTCTGTGCTTAGAAAATTTACACTATAGTTTAAGAAGATGAACGAGTAAACAGAAATGCAACAAAATGTCTGATAATGGTTTTACTTAAAAACATAAGAAGTGTCTTAGGGGATTGAGAGTGATGGGGATGGTAGGTAGCATTTTTAGAAAGAAGGCTCACAGAAGGCCTCCATGATGAAATAGCACTTAGCCTGAATGAAGGGGGAGGATAAACAATATTAACATCTGAAGAAAAATGTTTTGGGGTAGGGGGAACTGTAGGTGCAAAGGCCCTGAGGCTGTAGCAATGTGGCTCGAATAGCAGGAGTGAGGGCACGGTGATAAGAATGAGGACAGAGTGGTGGTCAGGGGCCAAGTAATACAAAAGCTTATAGTCAATGGTGAGGACATGGCTACATTGAATTGTAAAGAGAAGGTACTGCAGGGTTTTGAATATGCAATCACAGAGAAGGGTTAATTAGAATCTTTCCCAGGATGTGGTATGTGGATGCTGGCATAGAGAGAGTGCTTCTCTACCTTGAGGGTAATAAGCTTTGAGGACGATATAAGATGGAGATGGTTGCAGTCCTCTTCCTGGCCACGTGGAGAGATGCCGTTATAGCCCTGAAGTAAAGAAGACAAGACAAAAAGGGAAATACAAAAGAAAAAGAAAGAGAAACCCCGAAAACTGAGATAGCAGAAGGACAGAAAGACAAAGAGCTCTACCAGCATAAGACCCTGGATCTCGCCATTCCTGAAGGACCTCTGTTTATGTGAACCAACACATTCAATTTTTCTTTAACCTTTGTTGAGTGTGATTTGAGTGAAGTCATTTGTTACCTGAAGAGTACTGAGGAATAATCACTCATTTTTCTGATGGTGGTCATTGGCAATATCTGATTTTTAGTTACGACTATGAGAAACCCACCATTTTACGTTGCCTTTTTTTGAGTTTTGTAATAATCTGGTAAGGCAGGGAGACAACAAATAACCTGTGCTATAGCGATGAAGAAAGAGGGCATACGCACGCACCAAGTGACTGGCTCCGTGTTACGTAGGTTGTAACCTGCAAAGCTGGGATTGGAAAGAAGGTGGTGTATGTGACGATGAAATCCGTATTTCCCCCGTTATCTTATGATAGTTTAGCAGTTACTGTGGTGGCTTTAAAGTACGTCCTCAAGTTCTTTGATACTGTTGCTTTGAAGACGTGAAGCCTAATTCTCCTCTCCTCGGCCTGTGCTGGACTTTGTGACTTGCTTCTAATGGGATAAGAAAAAGCGTAATGAAAGTATGCGACTCTGGCGTTGAAGAGATACAGGTAGTGCAATTTCCTTGCTCTCTGTTGGATCACTCACTCTGGGGGAAGCCGACTGCCATGTGTCAGGACATTCAAGTGACATTCAATTCCTGTGGGGGCCCACGGAGTGAGGAATGAGGCCTCCAGCCAAAGGCATGTGAGTGAGGCGACTCATCCTCCACCCATTCAAGCCTTCAGGTGGCATCTGCTTCTGCATCCTGGATGCCACCCAGCTAATATGTGGGGGGTTCCTGATTCTCACAAATAGTGGAACAGTGAATAGGGCAATAGTAAATATTTGCTCTGAGCCGTTATATTTTGGAGTACTTTTTTATGCAGCAACAGATAACCAGTGCAGTTGTCAATTATTCTCAGATTTCTCCTCAGTCCTGATGGCTTCACTGGCAGGAGCAGTTGCAAGACTCTTGGATGCATTTAAAAAAAAAAAAAAAAGGCTCTTCTTTTTTGGTGACCAACTAGTGTGATTTCTAATGAAAGAAAATGTCGAAGGTTCAAATATATATATAAAAGCACCATAGATTCCATTTCAGCATTGGTCTTTGTTTCTCTAAAGAGGAATGCTTCCACGAAGATAATACATTCTAGAGACATCACAGTTCACCTCTAGTGAACCACACTCTGAGGAAAGTTAAATTTTAGTCAGGGAAGTTTGTAGGGTGGATACTGTTATTAGATTTGTAGAATACAAAAAAAAAAAAAACCCAAACCCAAATAAACTAGGTTTCAATTTCAGTAAACACGCAACATATTTTACTCAATTAACTGAAGCTTTGTAAGTACTAAATGGATCTGATGAAAATATTGAACATAAAGAGGTGGTATTATGGTCTATCAAATAATATCTTGATGAGTTATTCTGCACATGTTAAAATTTCTAATGTGAAAAAATGTAGCAAGCTGAGAAAATGGGTGAATTCATACTAAATGAATAAGCTGAGAATAAGATAGCAACTGTATTAAGATTGTATATTTTATCTGTTAAATATAAATAGGGATAAGGATAAAGTAAAATTAAAGAGCTCACTTTTTAAAGTAATAGAATTCTGCATGTCTGAATCTCTGTTTTAATCACTTATGTACTTTGAAAATAATACATTCACATTGGACCTCATTTGCCAGATGTGTACTTGTTGGAGGGGCCATCGCCTATGTTAATCTCAAAACTATAGTTAGATTAATGCAGTGTGAGACTGGGATTCCTTGCTTAGGTACAAATTGTATGTATTTTGGGCACTTATATTCTTGGGTTAAGTTCCTAAAATTTAACACTCAGATTAATTAGGTGTTGAGTATTTTCATGTGTGTGAAATCTGCTTTGGCAAAAGGATTGAGTCCATTATTTTAAGAGTTTTCTCATTTAGAGTTTTCCAGATTTACATTACCCTCAAGATTATGGCCATGGTCAAGAACCAACTATGGTATTATTTATGTGATGATTTTTCTTTATATTGAGTAACATGTTCACGTATGGTTGCCCCTCGCAGCCTCAACATGGACAATCCATTGTAAACATTCAGCTGATGATCCCAGATGTGACCCCAGAATCCTTGTCCTCCTAGGACTCCAGGGAACCACTTTTTCCAAACTCTGTTCCAAAGGTAACTGTGAGACTAGACCTCACTGATCAAATGTTAGTGTATTGAAATAAATGAGCTCTTTTGTCACCTTCAGTTCTGACAGGATCTAGTAGTAACTGCTTTATGAAATGCAAGTGGAGATCTTTCATAAAAAGTTAAAACTATCTGGGTTCTTTCCAAGTGAGGTCCTGTCTTGGCTTCATACCAATTGTCAGAGATCTTTATTTCTTTTCATTCGATTGCCCCTTGGGTCAAGATGACTACCTGGGTGGTAAATTTCTTCAGGGTGCTTTGGAAAAAGAATTTTGTGTGAGAGGTAGATTGGATTACTTCCCTCCAGATTCTTTATTCTCTCCCAGTGAGAGCATGTGATACCTGTCTGTGCCCTTTGCCCCATGACTTTGGTGCTTCTCTAGAATGAGAGAATACTTTTCTATTCCATTAATATTAAGCATGGCCATGTGACTTTCTTAGGTCAATAGAATCAAAAGAATGTGACAGAATAGAGCCAAAAGAGAATGTGAGAGAATATTACACTAAGCAGAGATTTAAGTATGCACGTGTATTTGGTTTGGCCTTTTGCATTAGAGCAACATGTCTCAGGTAGCTGGTTCAAAGAGATAAGGTGATAGGCAGACCCGATCAGAATGCAGTCTACAATCTGGAGTCACCCTCAGCCAAGCTCAGCAGAATCGTAGTCTACCCTGTAGACCCTCTAGTGGGAAATAAATGCTTATTTTTGAGCTGGTGAATGTAGGGTCTTTTTATCATACAGCTACATTGCAGCAAAAGCTGACAAATACATTCAGTACATAAGTTAGCTGAAAAGTGAAGTATCTGTGCAAGACATCAAAGGGAGAAGTAAAAGAAATAGTTCTCAAAGAATTTTAGAGGAAAATTTTCAGAACCAAAGAGGGGAAAGAGTAAGAAGTGAAATCATGTTAACAAATAGGACAGAGACAGGAATACCTGATAAAGAGGAAACCGATAATAAGTTCTTAGTAGATAGATAAGAAAACCAATGTTTTCTTTCCACCAGCCTGATTAGCCAAGGGAATGCGGTACTTGGGAGGGAGTCCCCATCTCTACATGTTGCTGATAGGGTCAAGTGGCTAATTGCTTCTCCAATCACTTACCTGAATTGTTGTTCTCAAATATGTTGTTAACAGATAGTGTTTTCTTGAAGAGGGTAGAAAACTAGAAGGAAAAAAATACCACCTCTATTAATAGAAAGGAAACAGTCTGGTTCCTGTTTGTAGTTGTTTTACATAGTACTCTGGTCTTGAATTGTCTAAATTTCATTCACTCAAAAAAAAAAATAATTTCATTCACTCAGAATAGCATTCTATCATATACCATCTGTCCTATTATTGAAAATATTTTTCCTTTGCATTGACTCATTATTTATGTTTTATTTAATTCTTTAAAAATCTTTATTTATTTATTTTTGAGAGAAAGAGTGACAGGGGGAGGGGCAGAGACATGGAGACACAGAATCCGAAGCAGCCTCCAGGCTCTAAGCTTTCAGCACAGAGCCCGATGTGGGACTCAAACTCATGAACTGTGATATCATGACCTGAGCCAAAGTTGGATGCTTAACGACTGAGCAACCCAGGATCTCCTTGTTTTATTTAAAAGTAAATTTATTTTGCGTTTTGGAAAAGGAAATCTAGGCCCACTTTCTGTTGTAGAGGCAGCCAGCTGTCCTCTGATGTTTTAATCTGTCTGTCCATGACATAGAATTATTTCTGGGGTTGCTCAGTCAGGGACAACATTTCCCAGCTTCCTTTCTTTCTAGATGTAACCAAAGATGAGATCTCACCAATCAAGTATGAGTGGAAGTGAAGTGTCCCTTCTGGGCCCATAATTGTAAGAAATGTGTGTACGTTATCAGACGCCTGGGTGGCTCAGCTGGTTGAGTGTCTGACTCTTGATTTCGGCTCAGGTCAAGATCTCATAGTCATGAGATTGAGCTCTGCATCAGGCTCTGCGCTGAGCGTGCAGCCTGTTTGAGATTCTCTCTCTCTCTCTCTCTCTCTCTCTCTCTCTCTCTCTCTCTCTGTCTTCCTCTCTGTCTCTCTCTCTCCCTCTCTGTCTCCCCCTCCCTCCCTCCTTCTCACACTTTCCTCCCCCCTCAGCCCCCTCCCCCACTTGCACTCTCTCTCTCCCTCCTCTTTCTCTCTCTCAAAAAAAATAAAGAAGTGTGTATGCATTACATACACGTGTACTCCTTTAGCCAGCAGGCCCCAAGAACTTTGAGGGGATGGCAGAGCCACAGAAGGAAGTAGCTTGCTTTCCTAATTCACCAGGTACATGAGAAAAGGCCAGTAATCAGGAATGCCCTGTACAGACTGTTACCTGAGCAAGACGTGAACTTCAGTTAGGCTCAGGTCACTGCTTTTTCAAGCCCATTTGTCAGAGAAGCAACATCATCCTTACAGCAACAGCTGCAAAAGTACTACAAAAAATGAAAGAAAATTCACTTTTATACCACCTTCCCCCTCAGGTCCCACCCCTGATAAGTGTTGCACATTGGAAGATACTGTTCTCGTGCTTGGTCCTATTTTCTTTCTTGTTTCTTGGCTCTTGCCAATGGAAATAGGGGAGTCAATGGGAGTATTAGGTTTTTCTTTTTTTAATGTTCATAACCCGTCGTTGAGATGTTGCTGACCTTGAAGTGCTACCAAATCCTGTCAGCGTTGGTTCTGATTCTCGGGAGGACAGCAGCCAAAGCACAAACACTCTATTATTAATAAAAGGGAGTGACTGATAGGTCAAGTGAGACATGTTTCTCCTCAGCATGCTTGCAAAGTGGCAATTATTTAATTGAAAGCATCCAGCTCTCCATGGTTCCAGTGTGCTTGCTTGCTCTCTTACCCAGCTGTGGTCACCACTTGTGACCCAACGTGCTCACCTAGGGGGACGTCCAGAAGGAGTCTTCTAGACCTGCCCTGCTGTTCCTTTAATGTTCCTGTTGTGGCTTTCAGAGAGGAGAAGGATTAAGAACTGGGAAGGCTTTCAGAGAGGAGAAGGATTAAAAGCTGGGAATTTCTCTGTCTGGGTTGCGTGACCCGTTAGGGTTAGTCCTGTTACCCACCTAACATAAAAGTCTTTTTCAGTGTTTCTAGTCAGGGCCTTTTACAATGCATTCAGAGCCAGGGCCACTTTTCCCTTGTTGCCCTCTGCTCCTCTGGGGCCTTTAAGTCTTTTCCACTCAGCTGGTAGGTAAGATAGCTAGTGAATTGTAGGTTGGGAGGCTTCCTTTACAGTGATTTCATGATGAGCAATTTGTAAACTCCTTTCTCGAAACAAATGTAGTCAGATAACTGAGATGTATTGAGACTGTCCCGTGAATCCCCCCATTCACTTCCTTGGATTGCCATGATAGGATTGGTGGTACAGCCCAAGTCCTATGGGGCCTTTTCCCAGCCTCTCTATTGTTCCAGAGGCCTCTGTGACTTTTTATTCTAGTTATGAAGCCGCTGCTGCTGGGCTCCATTGAACTGAGCCTTGGCTGAGTCAGTTATGATACAGGAAGTGCTTTTTTATTTTATTGGCAATGATCAATTACTTTCTCGAGCTAAACACTAAGAGTGAATCTCTAAAATGCATGCACAGAGCCCATGATTGGCTTGGGCTCATTATAACATGCTTTCTCATACAGATGCCACCAGGCTGCAATTTCCTCGGTGCATAAGATATGGCACCTGCGTTGAGTGCTGAAGTTGGTGTTTCGGGGATAGTGTAAAATAGGCTGTGGAGTGCATGCTGGGTAGAGTTTGATGGGGGTCCCCTTTCCTACTGCACTTTCTTATATTAGATTTCTTGGGAGTTGAAGAGTCTGAGAGGACCCTAGGTATGAAAACCTTGTGAGTCTATAATACCTAAGCTATTTGATACTTGGTGAGACATCCCTTAAGCCTTGTCTCATATGACACCTTTATACTACCACCAGTGTTGTGAGATACACAAAAAGTACGTTGTAAACATGTTTTGTGTTTGCTTTCTTGGTTTGCTGAAGGGAACTTCTTTCTTAGTTTGTGACCATGTTGATCTTTCTACTAGGCAGCTTAATGTTGAAGAGCATGGGTTCTGGAACTACTCAGCCAGACCAAGGCTAAGGTTCAGCTCTACTGGTATGATTTGGGGCAAGTTTTTTGTTTTTCTTTTTTTAAACTTCTTAAGCAACCATCCCCCTTTTAACTTCTTCAGATAAGTTTCCTTATTGGCAGAGTAGAGATAATAAGACCCACATTACATTGTTTTCCATGTAAAACATATAGCATATACTGGGCAGAGACTAAATGTACCATTATTACTGGTCATGTTCTTGTCTCATCCATGATCTCCTGGCTGAGACTTCTGTTGGTTGGAATTTCATCTCTGTGCTATCAGTTCAGGGATTCACAGGTTGTTCAGGGTGGTAGCTCTCTTGAATCCACCCAGAGCCTGGAATTTTTGCTCTCAAACGTTCTCTTATTTGGAAACTTGATGATGGTGGTAAGAAATAAAACCAGTACTGAATCATCTGTCCCCACAGTTTTATTGAGATATAATTGACAGATAACATTGGATTAGTTTAACGTGTGCAACATACTGATTTGATATACGTGTATAGTGCAAAATGCTCACTACACTGTCTAGTTAACACCCATTCCTTCAAGTAGTAACAACTTTTTTCCTGTGATGAGAAATTTTAAGATTTATTCTTGTAGAAACTTTCAAATGAACACCACAGTATTAATTATAGTCACCATGCTGTATATTATATCCTCAGAACTTCCTTATCTTGAAACTAGAACTTTGGGTTATCTTTACTGAAGCCTAATTATTCATTAGTCTCTGCAGAAAGCACTTTGTATGTGAATTGTACAGTATAAGTCCCTCTACAGGTCTGTGGGTTTGGTATACTGATTTCCCATCTTACAGATGAGGAAGCTGAGGCTAGACTATACACTTTGTCTAAGAGTCTACAAAGAACAAGTGGCTGAGCCCAGATGCAACCCAGGTCTGTCTGAGTCCCAGGTGCCTGCTTTCAACTAGTATTGAAACCATTCTAAAAGAGTGGGTAGGACTCATGTACCAGTTCTCGGTCTTCAGAAACAATTTCATCTTTACATCTTGGATGTCATTGTATAGCATGTGCAGTATCAACCGGAAAACCCAAACCGTTCCAGGTGTCTCAGCCTGAGAGGCTACAACCCAGGGGATTGGTTACGTGGTATTGCAAGACTGGAAAAAGAGGTCATCAAAGTTTTACAGAAGTGGCAACTGCAGGAAGCAGTCACCATCCTAGGGGAAAAGTGATGCTACCAAGAGCTAGGTTCTCTAGGGGGAGGCAGTAGGGTGCTTAGGGCTGGGTGCTCAGACTTAGGGCTTGTCATGAGTGTGCTACTCAGCCTGCTCAGGGCGTCCCAGAGTGGGGACATTGTGGGGCTGCTGTCCTGAATTCTGAGCTACCTCATTTGGTTGGAATGAGGTCAACATGAGCCAAACAGAGGAGGGAATCAGTCCCATCGCCCGAGTCCTCCACAGCAGAGACTAACTGCAGGTAGTGAGCAAGGGTTCCAGGGAAACACTAGGCAGGCTCTCAGGCCAACATCATGCAGCATAATGGAAGAAGTGGTCTTGAGCTAAGCAGAATGGGGAAATAGCAGCCATAATCACCATTTCCATGGCTGGCATGGAGGTCCAGATAGATATGAGGGTAGGTATGTGTTTTGCAGGTTTAAGTGGGCAGCTACCTGTGAAGACAATGAATGTAGCCAGGGGAACTGAAGAGAGATTTACTTTTCCTGCTCAGCAAACATCATGCATCCAGATAACTCATCTTGTCACGATGGGTATGATTTTAGTCAAACGCAGTCTTTCCACATTGGTAGTTTTTTGTCTGTGTGCTCTTACACGGAAGGGCACATCAGCCTGCTGGGTCACTTCCCGGGGTAATTAGCTCTACCGAGTAGTTTTTCCTTTTAGCCACAAATCATCCTAGTGGATGTCTAAGAAACTCTGTGGCTCTCCCAGCACCGTGTCTCATTTCCTGGGAGACTTTTCTTCTATATGAATTACCCATTTACTCTTGTGAGAAAATGCTTTAGGTGGAGGAAGAACCTGGCACTGAATTAGGGAGAGGAGAGAACCTGCAGCCTGAAATGCTGAGTGGCAATTTCGCCTCAGCCAGGCTTGTCACAGGGCTGATGAATGGTGTCCTCTAGCTCCCTTGCTGGTGAGGTGGAAAATCTTTCTCTGGTCCAAGCAGGGTGCACCTCCCCATCTGCATCAGAGAGGGTAGGTGGTGCTGTGGTGTTAGAAGCTGATTAAAGCAGGGGGTGAAAGTCCCACAGAGAAAAAAGTAACCCAAGTGCAGAGGGCTGGGGAGAGGAGTTTAAAGAAGGGCAGGAATATGCATGCTCATTCAGTGTCTTTCCAATTCAGGCGAGTGTTTTCCCCGTTCACATCTGGAGCCGCATTGGGAAATCCTGTTAGAGACGGAAGATGCATTGGGCTCTTTAAAATCTAACTGCAGCCGGGTTAGGGGCTTCTTGCTGAGGGGATGTGCGGGGAGCATCACTAGCACAAGTTTGGCTTTTTCTTTCCCCTTTTGCCTTTGTAGTCACTTGGATTTCTGCCTTCCCTCCTCACTACTCCCTTGCTGTCTCATTTTTCTTGTGGCCTCTTCTCCGTGTGGTACCCATTTGGGAAAATTGTGTAGGCAGCACTATTTTCTGAGACACTCTGAGGTACCTGGCAGAGCAGGGGATAAAAAGAACACTCTGACTTGTGATAGAATGGAAATGAGCATTTCTTGAGCATACAGGAAGCCTAGGAACTGAGAGGCCCTTTGACACTCACTTTATCTCATTTAACCATGCAATTTATTCCCTCCTAAAACCTCTGTTTCTTGAGCACTTACTATGTCCTAGGAGTCTTGGCCATTGTTAATGGGGAGACTAGTGCATTAAAAAGCCACTGCCTTTGTGTAACTTCTCTCCTGTTTCAGGGTTTGAACTGTGATGCCCCAGCCACATATTTGGTGTGGCTTCCTCCAACATCCTTGCACCTTGGGAGTGTGACTGCCTGCATCCAAATCCTGACTCCTCTATGTGGGTGGGTGACTTAGTTTTTCAGCGTTGCAGCTTTTCATATGAGAAAAGCAGATAATTAATTGTTCCTACTTTGAAGGATAGTATGGAAAACTAAATGAGATGCCACTTATACCCACTATATGCCGGTTATTATAAGTGCTCAGTAAGCTATAGATTTAATCACTGCCCTCAGTATTTTCAAATTAACAGAGTTAATTTGACTTTCCCAGGTCCCCAACTATGCCTCTGAGGTAAGCACCAGATGAAAAGGGAAAAGTCAGGGAAGACTTCATGGAAGAGGCTGAATTAGAGCTACACTTTGCACTGAGGAAATTCACAGGTGAACTTCTGAACCCAGAGGCTCATAGATACTATGGAGAATCTTGTAAGATCTATATTCTTTGTTCCCTGTCAATTTTACATATGGACATTTTACAGACAATTTCATTGGGATCATATAATTCCTGAAGTCAAGTTTAGGTATTTTGGGGGCCATCAACCTGTCTCAGGACTGCCAATTTGAGTTCACTGGCAGGTTGAGCATTCTCTCCAACACCATGAGATGATATAAGAGAATTGAGCAGGTGCTGTGAGTGCCCAGATGTCTTTTGCCTCACTCAGTCTCCCTCTCTGAGCTGCTGTGGGTGTTGACTACAAATGGCTCATACCCAACTTCTTTACTGAGGTTGTTCTTGGCTGCTCAGGCCAGGAGATGCATACCTCTTCTACCCCTCACTGCCTGCCACCCCATCATTCCTACTTGGGGGTGGCCCTCAGCAATGACTCACTGATGAAGACCTATCATAGCCTGGTTGCCTTGCCACTGGGTGGTTCAAACTGTGATACAGTTGATGGGATGAGGCTGAGATCTTACCTGAAAGTCCATTTTTGCCTAGCTTTTCCCCTGCCCTCACCCACCTCTCTCACACCCCTATAGATTTCTCCTGAGAGCACTCTTATAATACAACACATGTACAAGAATCTCTACCTGAGTCTCTGCTTGAGGGGACCTGACCTAGGTTGGAGCGGAACTTAAGAGAGAGATACCTTGGGGGCTAAAAACTGGATGTACCAGTGGATGCAATGGATTAAGAAGAAGGGGCAGTTGTACCAAGGCCCAGCTCCTTCCTTCTTCCCCATCTCTTCTTTTTCCTTCCTTATTCTTCATCGTTCCTCTTGTTGTGTGATGTTCTGGTTGGGTTCTAGATGTTTTGGGACATCCTTTTGGATCTCCCTTTTGGGGAGCTCAACAACAGCAAGTAGCATGAGTGCTCACCTTGGAGTTCTCTAGATTTCAGACCAGAGTTTTTTCTATGAAGCTGTAAAGTCTCCCATGTGGAGATGACCCTCTAATAAGGCTGCTGCACAGCATTGATTAATGTATTAGGGCTGTGGAGCCCCTACCGTAGCAAGCAGCTTCTTTTGACCGAGAAAGAACTAGGCAGATAAGAGAGAAAGTACAGAATCACATTTTGGTGTGTAGTTTGGCAGCCCATAGATCATTTTAATTACTCTGAAATAATTATCTCTGGCATACAGCTGGGGTTGTCTTCATGTAACTTGTGAGTCATTCTTGCACATTTGAATAAATCAAGCAGATTGAAAGGAAGAGCTGGAGCCAAATGACATGTAAAAAAGATTCAGTGGTAAAAGGTTCAGAAAATGGCAAACTTTGGACCTGAAAGAGAAGATTGACTTGGGACATTGGGTTTTTGTGTCTGAGACAAACAGCTCTTGGTATTGAAATCAGAAGCAGCTGACTCTTAAGGCTGTTTTAGACGAGCTATCAGAACTGAGGACGTGGCATCAGTGGGTAGTGGAAAAAGACAGCCAACAAGGAGGAACTTCTATAGCCTAGTGGTCAAGAGCATGGGTTTTGGGTCAGACAGATTAGTATTTGAATCCATAGTCTGTTGCCCATCATTTTAGTTACTTGTGACAAATTCTTTCAACATAGAGGTTTTATTGTATTATAAAATTGGAAAACTTGCTTTTGATGCCATGTCTCCTTCCTTCAGTTAGTGGCTTCTGTCATAATTAACAGATTGTCCTGTTGCTGCTAAGGGTTTAAGGAGAGAATAGTATGTGGGTCATCTCTTAGATAGCCATTGCCATGGCAGACATTACTAATCAACCACAAATTTCTCTGCAGTTGAGCCTGACTGTGGCCCCAGATTCCTCAAATAGAACTTCTAGTAGCCAATCCTAATCTATCCAAGTTAGCATGTTCATCAAAATAGTGTCTTCTTGCTTAAAATATTCCTCTTCTTTGATGTTATTCCCATCGGTACAATGAAGAGTTTGAAGAAGATGACCACTAAAAATCTGTCTAGTTTGTTCTAGTATTTTAAGATACAGAGAAATGGATCATCAGAGGTTGGCTATTTTGGCTTCCATATCTTGTTGTTTTGATGCTCTGTAGATGATCAATAACTCAGTATGGAAAGCTGGGGCTGAGAACTAGGCCAGGACACTAGTCAGGAAGCATTGAATGCTCTTATCTCCAATCACCCTGTGCCACATGTGGCCTCATATGCCAGCCCGTACATAGTCCCACATGGTCCCATCCTGAGAACCAGGTCACAGATAAAGGTTCCTATCAGAGTTAGGAGCTACCTCAACATCAAAATCCTGTTGTGCCTGGATCCTACCTGTTTGATTACTCATTGACTTCCTTGTCTGGGCTTGAAATCTGAAAGCTATTACTGGTGTGACCTTGATTTGCCATCAACAAGTCTTGAATTGTCCTTAAAGATCTATTTAAGTTTTAAACTATATATTTAATATGTCTTCATGGCAGTAAAATTAGCAAATATTGATATACCAAAGACAAAGTTCAGTGTTAAAATGGGGTTGTATATTATCTGTCCATACTTTTCCTAGTATTTATGTATATTAAGATAATCTATGATCATATTTTCATATCTTATAAATATGTTCTATGCTATTGTTTAAAATGTTATTATTCTGATTTTGTTTGTTCCTCTTCTTGCACTTTCCTTCTGTTTAATTCAGAAGTCTTTTTGGACATTTACTCTGTGCTGAGTTCTTAGAGTCTCTTTGCCCTCATGGAGCCCAGAGCCAGTTAGGGGCAGACAGCTATGAAAGAATGAATTATGATACATCTTGATAAGTTACAATAAAGATCTTTATAAAATTTTACCGAGATACAGGTTGCTGAGGTGAACCTTGTAGGAAAAGAAATCCTTCAGGGGAGAAAGTTAACAGCCAGAATCTATAAGGATGCATGTGCCTGTGAAAGAGCCTGGCTTGTGAATGGTAGGGTGTGCAGAAGAGCATGGGGTGGGAAAGAGAATCAAGGATTCTACATGTCTTGGTCATGACTAGGTCCTCTGTTTTGCAGTAGGTCGTCAACTAATGTTTGATGAGTAAATCGGTATTCCTTGTCCTCACGTTGTCCCCTCTTTCAGAGCCTTGGCCTCAACATTCAAGTGGGTAACTGCATTGACCCCATTGGGTGTGGTGCCTTGTATTTGCCTTGTGTGCAAAATTCAGTCCATGTCCTCCCTCCTATAGTCCCCTGGGCTTTCCCGTTAGCATTTATATGAACCAGACTTCGAGCTGGTAGCTTCTGCTTCTCTGCTTGTAAGCTTATTTGATGGTTTCAACATACTTGGCCTAGGGTGTCAGAGAATTACTGCCCCCTGAGAAGAGCCATCATCCCGTGATTTCCTGGAGTAAGTTTATAAATATGTGGCTCTTTCACCATTCAGGGGGATAACTTTGAGGTACCCTGGCTCCTGGTGATATTAAGCTCCAGTTACATCCAATAGTAACTAGCCCTTTGTTGACTTTTTTTGTTTCCTTCTCTCATTGTCTACTCCCCTCTTGGTGTGTTACAGTATTCTGTCACAAATAAACTACTTGCATTCAAATCCTGTCTCAGTCTGCTGCTTATGAAGTGATGGCCCTGTGTGACTCTGGGAGGGTTAGCCAGAGATGGCCGTTGGGCTTTCTGTAATCCTGTCTTAATACAATCAGAACCAAGTTCACAAACTTGAAGTGTTTCCTACCAGACTGTATTTCTTGACTAATGGCTCAGCATGAGCCAAACTAATATGCATTCCTAGATGGGGTGTTGCAAAAATAATCCCGTTTCCATGCATCATAAGGTTAACCGGTATCATCAACAGGCATTTGCTTAGATCTGAGGCAATAGTGAAGACTCTGTTGGCTTTATTACTGCCTCTGCCAAGCTTTACTTTTAAAAAACAGTCCTAGGAGTAAAAATATAATCTTGTAACTACATCTAGGCTGGTTGACCAAGAGGAGTGTGTATTTGATTTCCATAAAGGATGTAAATTCTAGGGGAAGGAAATGGTTTGGTTAGTAAAAGAAACAGCAGCAAAAAAAGGAAAAAAATAGAAATTTACATGTGAGACATTAAAAATTCAAAATGGATGTATTCGTTTCTGCAGCAGTTGGAATTTTAATATCAAGGACCTGTGTGAGGACAGGTTAAATGAGAAGAGTATTTGGACCAGGAAGAAATGAAAGTTTGTAAAATAAGTGTCGTAGAGTGTTTACATAAGTAATCCCATTCAGTCCCCTCTAGCACTCTGAAATAAGTAGCATTTTGCACATTGGCAAATGGAAAATGGAATTCAATGAACCTTGATTGAATCTGGGAATTAAACCATATTCTCTGGGATTCTAATGCCTGTGGTTTGTACCCTTTAAACAATTACCCTAATACCTTAATAATGAGTTTTTAGATGTAAATTCCTCATTGTGTGAATGCAGCATCCTTGGTGTAGAAAGATACCAAAGTGAATGAACTAGTATGACTTACTCGCATTTATTTAATATAGTTATGAACATTTTGGGTTTTGTGGGATAAAATAAAAAGTGTTGATTTTGTTTCCAAGGTTAGTAAACCAGTAAGAGTTGGATAGTGAGTATTTTAGCTTTGTAGCCCATCCTGTCTCTATTGCAACTACTCATTTCTGCTACTGTACCATGAAAGAGCCATAGACAATACTCAAATGACTGTGTTCCAATAAAACTTTATTTGCAAAACCAGGCAGCCAACTCAGCTTTTAAAAGGTCACTCTGATTACTGGGTGGAGATTGTAGAGGGAAAGGGAAAAGGATGGAAGCCTGAAACCAGTAAGGAAGATAGTGTAGTAATTCTGGTAAAAGATAATGGTAACTTGTGTCATGGTGGTAATACATGAGTTAAAGAAGAGAAGGACTGACTTGGGCTATATTTGGAGGGCAGAGCTGGGGGCTGGCTTAAGGATTGGAAGTGAGAGTTGAAAAAAAAAAAAAAAAGGACCATTACATTTGGAGCTTTGACAATTGGGTGACTGGTGCCATTTCCTGAGATGGTAGACTTTGAGGGAGAATAAGCCCTTGATTTCCAAAGTCAAGTGCAGATCTACTTTTAGCATCTCCAGTTGGGGTTTTGGTCATACTCGTTTTGTCTAAAATGGAAAGCCCAAAATTTCATGTGAATGACTTTCAACAGTATAATGTGAAAATATTTTTGGACTGATTTCATGGGAGCTTCAGACGTGAGAGCACATCCCATTATGCTTTGATTCAAACATGCTCAGGTAGGTCTACTGCTCTCTCTCCTGCCCATTGGAAGCCACTAGAGTGAAAAGATCGCAATAATTTAGTATTGGGTGCCCCACCACAGGTAGCACACTGCTGTATTTAAAACAGATGTTCAGAATGTTAGGGAAAATTGAACTATTAGATATGCTTTTATGCCTTATTAGAGATCATTGGCTCTGATTTATGTACGGTGGGTTTGGGGCTTAGATTATCTTTGACTTTCTTTATTCAATACATACATTCAAGATAAATGTAATTAAAACACTTGAAAGTATAATAGAAGTAAATGATTTCCTTTACTTTTTTTAGTGTGTGTGTGTGTATGCGCGCGCGCGAGAAAGAGAGCGCTCACGCGTGAGCCTGCCTGCCTGCCCGCCCACCTGCATGCACTAAGCTGACAAAAATGCCTCAGGTGGTATGTAAAAATCTTTAGGAAAAACCTGTATCCTGAGCTAGGTATAGTATGGCTCGGATATTTTCTCACATTTCAGAAAAAGAAATCAGGGTGAAAGTTACATGGTTTCATAATTCCTGGAGTTACAATACCCATATGCTTGAATTTAGATCAAGGAATGATTATTTAGTATCCCAGTAAAATTCTGTGAATTTATAGTAAGAATCTCTGGAGTAGTAAGTACTATCCTTCCAGCTCATGATGCCACCGAGATCTTTAGGGAGATAGTTAGGACGTCAGATATAATAGGTCTTCATGCTCACATCATTGCCATAGCAGTGATGACTTTTGGAAGATAGTGGGTGTGGGGCTAACTTAAAATATGACGGATATCCTATGAGGCAGAATCTGAGAATTTATTGCTTTACGACACCCCATAGGAATGAATGCCCTGGTCTGTTCCTTGATTCAGAAAGAGAAGTGTCTACAAAGATTTTCTAAGAGAACTTCCTCAGGTTGCTTTCCAATAGCTGGTTCTTCCACTATTCTAAAATTGACAAAAACTGAAGGGGAAAAGGAGACGTTTCCAGAGGAGCTTATGTAGGAAACGTGTCCGCACAGTTTTGCTGTGGTTCATGATTAATTCCTCAGCACCCCATGCTGCGCACTGGGAACTCTAATTCCTAGGTTTTGTATGCCAGAGTGTAGCAGAGACATGTAGGCTTTCCCTTCATTACTTAATTCCCTGGGTTACACCTTAACACATCATGTGCTAAGGTTCCTGCTTACTAAGACTGGAAATGATACTAAAATCTAGAAGTATGGTTATTTCCAGTTCTATTCTAATTTGGTTAACTGGAAACAGAAGTACAGACTTTCTGCAGCAAGATACAGTGAAGTGGAAACTTGCAAGGAAAGGAGGTGAAAGCTGAGTGTTAAAACCTGCGTAAAGTTAACATCAGTCGGCCAGGTTATTAATAACATCATTCTTCTACCCACCAGTGATGACGTTCAGTGAGTTGTGTATTTATAATAATCAAATAATTTAAAAATCAGTCTGAAAAATGTTCCTTGGCAGTTATCATTGCAAAATGAACGAACCTTTGGGGTGTCTGGGTGGCTCAGTCAGTTAAGCGTCCAACTCTTGATTTCGGCTCAAATCGTGGTCTCATGGTTCATGAGATGGAGTCCCATGTGGGGCTCTGCATTGACAGCTCAGAGTCTGCTTGGGATCCGCACTCTGCTTCTCTCTCTGCTCCTCCCCTGCTTGTGCTGTCTCTCTCTCTCTCTGAAGATAGATAAATAAATCTTAAAAAAAATGAACAAACCTGTTAAAATTTAAAAAAAAAAAAAAAAAAACAGATGAGAGTTTAATTGGAACCCCAATGTGGAGAGGTGCCCAGAATACATGATCTTTAGAAAGAAGAGAGTGCTCCAGAGAAGGAATGTTTAATACAGGGTTATATATGATTTTTTTATTACATCAAAAGTTACACATCATCATGACAAAGGACAGAAAACAACAAGCATTATCTTAAACTTTTAGTATGTGCGCACTTACAGGCTTCAGAGGAATGAGAATGGAACTTAAGGAGATTTTTACTCTTATTTTTAGTTTGAATTGTTTCTTTTAGATTATTTGCTAATGAAGCAGATGTACAATATGTGCTCAGGGCAGAAATGGAGCCCATGCTTGGAAGCTGGGTGAAATCACTCTGACCTTGGTAAAAGTATAGCTTCCCTGTGAGTCCAGGAACAGGGCCCACAAACATTAAAAGTTGAAAATTTCCTTTATCACAGTGACTCTGAAAGCCACTTTCCTAGCAATATTTCCAGCTCTTGGTATATATGAGTAGGCTTAAAGTTTCATGAATTTTGTGACTCTTAAAATTATTCGGTTGTTTGTGTAATTTCTTTTAGACTTTGATTAATTTTTAGCATATTTTGGACCTGGTCACTCTGTTAAATCTACATGGTTGTTTTACTGTCTCAGTTTGCTCTCAAACTGAGGAGTTCCCTGGGGTTTAACTACTAATATATATTTTTTTTTGTCTTGGTCCATAAATAGAGGTCCAGAACTGGTCAGGCCATTTGTTTGTTTAAACACATTATTTTATTTATTTATGTATGTATGTATGTATGTATGTATGTATGTATTTATGTATTTATTTATTTAAATGTGTGTGTGTGTGTTTTTTTTGTTTTTTGTTTTTTTTTAACGTTCATTTATTTTCGATAGAGAAAGAGACAGAGTGTGAGCTGGGGAAAGGCAGTCAGAGAGGGAGATACAGAATCCGAAGCAGGCTCTAGGCTCTGAGCTGTCGGCACAGAGCCTGATGCAGGGCTAGAACTCACAAACTGTGAGATCATGGCCTGAGCCGAAGTTGGATGCCCAACCAACTGAGCCACCCAGGCGCCCCAAGATACATTACTTTTGAAAGTTGTATTGTAAGAACACTTAACATAACGTGAATTTTTAAAGTAAATCTCAAATTTTTTAGTGTGCAATAATGTTGGTGTCTGTAGGTACAATATTGTATAGTGGTCTTATAGAACTTACTCATCTTGCTTACTAGAAATGTTTTTATGCCTGTTGACCCAGCGTTTTTCACTTGGTTGAGCCTACTTCTCTTTCCATGTGATTTTTTGTTTTTAAGTGTTTGTTGAGGATCTCTTGGTGGGAGCATTACCATTAGAGTCTCCCCACTGCGAAGATGTACAGTGAGTCCTGGACAGTCGTTCTGTAAGCTTTCTAACTGAACAGTGAATCTGCCCATTCATATATGTTGGTTTGTATTTATTTATTTTTATTATTTAAAAAACATGTTTATTATTGAGAGAGAATCAGAACATGAATGGGGGGAGGAGCAGAGAGAGAGGGAGACGCAGAATCCGAAGCAGGCTCCAGACTCTCAGCTGTCAGCACAGAGTCTGATGCAGGGCTCGAACCCACAAACTGTGGGATCATGGTCGGAGGTGAAGTCAGACACTTAGACTGAGCCGCCCAAGTGCCTCAGTTTGTATTTATTTTGAATAAATGATACATTCACATGATCTTAAAAACTATAAAGTCAAACAGCAACAAGATTCTGTCTCCTCTGTCCCTCTTCTGTTCCTTTTTTGCCCCAAAGGTAGTCCATTTTCTTAATGTCCTTGCAGCCATGTTTTTATGCATATAAAAGCAGATAAAATAATACCCCCCTCTTGCACACCATTGGTGATGTCACATATACTGTTTTAATATTGTTTTAATTGTTCCCATTCAATAACACATCTTGCATTTTTTGTTATAGTCAATGTGTATGGTTGGGCAGGATGTTATCTGCACAGCTCTAAGGAGTGCCCTTCACAGTGTAGTTCTCAAAGATTAGTATATTTATATATTTATGATAATAATATATACCACATACATAATATATAAAATATAAACAGATAATACTTAGAATTATAGTATGTACATATATATTATCATGGTGTTACATAGTATATATTAGTATATTATACTTCTATACAATAATAAAGTATATATAATTTAATATAATTATGTATTTTAATGCATACATATTGTATATTATATAATAAATAACAAAACATAATATATATATTATGACAATTTTCTAATGGGGATTGTGAAGTGTCTTGAGAAAAGGCTGCCTTTTATCTATTTGTACCAACACAAAATAAAGATTAGTAGTGGCCCTGTTCTCTGTGACCAAGATAGGAATTGATACGCTGTACTCCTGGACTGCCATCTATTATCATTTCCACTAGGGCCCCAAGCATGAAACACAGCACTGTGTTGCTGTTCTTGCTCCACACGTGCAGGGCAAATTCTGGTTTATGGTCCTAAAAATACTTTTAAAACATAAAGGTGTGTTTCCTACTTTTATTTTGTGACAAACCTGTGGACCAAGGTCATTTTATGATAATTTTATATTAATCTTACAAAGTAGCATTTTTGGTCATTTCACTAGAGGTGTGGGGACTGTGCTATGTTTTGGGTCCTGTATTGAATACTGGGTGAGTTCAGTAGGCACCTGCCCTCTAGGAATTGGGTATCAATCAGTGTTGATCATTGCTGCATGGAGCATATAAGGGAGCCAGAGCCACATCCCAGCAAGTCTGCCATTTGAGTATAGTCCCTAAGTTTCTATAGTCCAATGGGAAAAGAATGTTAGGGGCATGTATGGCAAAGGTGTGAAGTTCTATGACAATAATGATGAGCTATGTCACATAACTGAAGGGGAATGGAAGGAGAAGAGGGAGAAGATAAACTTAAAGGCAGAGCTAGGTCAGATCATAAAGGCACTTGAATACTGTACTAAATAATTTGTAACTTTTCCTCAAGGAAGCAAGAAATTAACACAAGATTTTGTGTTGCTATGTCATAAATGAGGTTTAAATTTTAGGTAGATAATGCTTTCTGAAGATCATTGGACTTTGCTGCCAGAGTGCAAGCCGGAGCTTGCATATAAAAATATGGGGCCATGTCTCTGGTACTTTGTCTCACAGGATCCCCCTTAGGATCTCTTGTAGGGCTGGTTTAGTGGGGACAAATTCCTTCAGTTTTTGTTTGATGCATAGGGGCACTTGTACCCCAATGTTTATAGCAGCACTCTCAACAATAGCCAAATTATGGAAAGAGCCTAATTGTCCATCAACTGATGAATGGATAAAGAAATTGTGGTTTATATACACAATGGAATACTATGTGGCAATGAGAAAGAATGAAATATGGCCTTTTGTAGCAACGTGGATGGAACTGCAGAGTGTGATGCTAAGTGAAATAAGCCATACAGAGAAAGACAGATACCATATGGTTTCACTCTTATGTGGATCCTGAGAAACTTAACAGAAACCCATGGGGGAGGGGAAGAAAAAAAAAAAGAGGTTAGAGTGGGAGAGAACCAAAGCATAAGAGACTGTTAAAAACTGAGAACAAACTGAGGGTTGATGGGGGGTGGGAGGGAGGGGAGGGTGGGTGATGGGTATTGAGGAGAGCACCTTTTGGGATGAGCACTGGGTGTTGTATGGAAACCAATTTGACAATAAAATTCATATATTAAAAAAAAATATGGGACCAATCTAAAACACAATTCCAGGGAGGAAGAATCAAGTGTCACTGATACTGATAGTACATAGACATTAAAAAGTAGTTAACCTCTAGAGGAGGTCCCCTAAAAGGCACTTGTTTTTTTAAGGTTCTTCCCCTTACCATATTGTGCATACAATGTTCAATTCTATTGTCAGAATTTATTTTTTAAAAGTCTTGTGTTGTTGAGCCATTTTTTTCTTTGACAGATTAAGTTTGAGGGATCACACCTACAGTGTCTCAGAATATTTTAAATATACTATTCAAAGTCAAGGAAAACAAAGCAATCCCAATAGAAACACCAACTAACTCTTTTAAGGAGTTGACCAAGTTGTCACTAAAGCTCACGTGAAAAAATCAACATGCACATACAGGAAGGAAAACAGTGAAAAGAACAACTTTGCAAGGGGGGGAAGCACCAGTAGAGATGGAAACATCCTCTGTCTTCCTCGATAATTAAGACCGTGTGTTACTAGCACATGAATGGTAAACAGATGAATGTAATAGGACAGAAGCTCCAGAATTAGACCTAAATACATATGGAAACTTAGGATATGACAAAGATGGCATCTTAAATCAGTAACATAAAGATAGATCTTTTGGCAAATGGTGCTAGAACAACTGGGTAGCTCTTCGGAAAACAAACACAGTCCTGTCTCACACCATATACAAGAATAAACTGCAAATAGATGAGGAGCCTAAATCTAAAATAAGAAACCATGCAAATACTAGAGGAAAATCTAGGTGAATTCCTCTTTTTTTTTTAAAGTTCCTTTAT